>NC_012878.2:24249387-24310136 GCF_000003195.3 Sorghum bicolor
CAGGCAAGAGAAGGGATTTCCTTCTTAATTCTTGCTTAATTAGATTAATATATCTTCTCTTCTTATATAGAAAGGTTTACTTGACCCCTAAGCAAACGACCCTTATCTCTAATTAACTCTAACACTAACAGGCTATATAGCCAGCCTAGGCCCAATAGGGCTCTTACGTACTCTAACATGATGACACCTATGGATGATAACCGAAAGAGATCTATCAACCACTGATTATGACAGATGCATGTAGATGTAAAACTGATAGATGCTGTACTCTTTGTCATCCTTGTGCATGTCCAGTAACATGTCCATGGAGTCCTGAAAATCACCATCATCCCTGTTGCGAGGCCGTTGGTGTTCATAAATTACCTTCTCGAGCAACCTGTTGAGCGCCGTCACAAGGAGTTTCTGGAAGTCGGTTTTTTATTTTTCTAGGAGCAAATAAAAGGGAATTGGAGGTTTTTTTGGAAGCATCCTAGAGTGCAACTTTTTGGAGTATTTTTTTATTACCAAACACTTGGAGATGCTCACTTCTGGCATGCCTCCATTGCTGATCTTGTCTTGACCCAATTTCTCTGCTGTTTGGCAAGTTTTCATTCATTGACATGGTCCACCAACTTCTGAAAGCCAACTTGCTGTTTCCATAGAATGGAGCGATGCGATGTTATGGTGAGGAATAGGTATGGTCGTGAGGCTAGATGTCCACGGCACACATATGGGTTGGGCTAGAGCTGGCTGCTACCTAAGTTTACTGCCTACAAAGATTAAGGAAGAGTACAAGTCTATTCAGTTAGCTAAATGATTTGGTTACTTTATGTCCTTTTGGGTAGTTTCCTCTCACCACTTCCATTCTCTCTGCTTTGAAAACCTAGAACATAAGTAGCTCCAAAATATTCTGTGATGAGAACACTGACTATCGACTTGTTCTGGTACGGTTCCTAGCCTTGCTGCGTAGATTATAGGGCGGAGAGTAGAGAGAGCTGGAGCGTGTTTGTTGGCGGCGGCGGGGAGCCGTCGCGATCAGGGGTTAGGGCACACAAGAACGAAGAGCAGATGGATGCCGGGCGTCCAAGGGTGTCAAGTCGACACAATCCTAGGCTAATCTCTATTCATCTGATATGAAAGCCTTTTAAAGGCAATTACAAACTGACTCTTACTAGGATTATGGAATAAGTAACAAACTCCAAGACTCCTAAGATTTCCTAAACTAAACCAGAGTCCTGGACTTGTGGTAGCTGTTGAGGCTATGCGGCCAGCACATGGGCCAAGCCCAACGCTGCCGCTCAGCCCTGCTCCCTAGCCTTGCGCCTCTCATATGTCTTGCCCACCATAACATGTTCACATTTTGATGATGAAACTACCAATCACCGCACTATATTATATCTCGTTTCTGCAAAATTGGGCTCACAGTTTGCTGGCTGATTCTTCTCAGCATGTTTCAGGTGGCATTATCCTTGCACCAGAGGGAATCAATGGTAGTATATGTGGAACCCCAGTTGCTGTGGACAAAGTCTTAAACTTTATTCAAGAAGATGACCGCTTAAAAGGATTGAGAATGATCCAGTCACCTGTTACTCCAGAGGATGAGGCCATACATCATGGACATACCAGTCACTCCCCTGTTGGTGCTGGGGAAGATGCACCATTCCGGTGGGATCATGTCCGTGTTAAATTGAAAAAGGAGGTTAGTTTGCCTACATGGTTCTTGTTGGTTGGCTAATGTAGTGACCAGATATTTAATGATGGAACAGTCCAGCTTAGTCTGCCCTTGGCCGTTTGCAGATAGTGACTTTTGGAGACCCAGGTGTTACGCCAACTAAAATGGTTGGAAAATATGTTAAGCCGAAAGACTGGAATAACTTGATTAGTGATCCAGACACCGTAAGTGTTTCATCTATCTCACATTCTCCAGTATCCTATCTTTGCATTGTTGAACTTCTTTTTCATTGTGTGGGAATTGTTTACACTATTCATGTGACAGGTTGTCATTGATGTTCGTAATATGTATGAGATACGCATAGGAAAGTTTAAGAAAGCTGTTGATCCATGTACAAACTCATTCAGAGAGTTTCCTACATGGGTTGACGATCAATTCCAATTGGTTGAATCTAACACCCAAGGGTCTGGGGTAGATGATAATGGAACTGGTGAACCAGCAGCAGACCTTAATGGCAGCAAATCCAAACAGCTACCAAGAGTTGCTATGTACTGCACTGGTGGTATCCGATGTGAGAAGGCATCAAGCTTTCTCCTCGGCAAGGGCTTTAAAGAGGTATAAACCAAAAAGCATGATGCTACTGTTTAACATTCTCTTTGCATTTAGATATTGTACTAGATATATTTCTATAACACAAACTGTTAATGGCATCCTGAGGTTCTTCTTGCAGTTCATGTGCATTTTTACTATATTCTATGCTTGCCCTTTGATAATTCCTTCAATTTGAGCTTTTTTAACCAAACATTTGGCAAAGTCCAGTGTCTTTTTTTAAGGCGCTAAAATCCAGTCTCTGTTATTTCTACTCCTTCCATTACAAACTATAAGATGTTTTGTTTTTTCTAGATACATAGCTTTTGCTATGCACTTGGGTATACACTATGCCTAGATACATAGTTAAAGCACTGTTTCTAGAAAAGTAGAAAAGCCAAAAAATGTCTTATACTTTGGAACAGGAGTATCTTAGTTATAATAAGTTATATATGTTGGAGTTAATAAGTGAAGCTTACTATTCTGTAAGTTATATATGTAGGAGGTAATAAGTGAAGCTTACTATTCGAGGGAACAATGACTTGTGAATAAATACAGATAATAACAGAAAACTTGAACAGCTAATTGAATCTTAGTCATGAAAACTAGAACCTTTGCTGAAGATGACTTCCTGAATATTTCATGTTTTGCATGCATATTATATTACCATCCTAAAACACCACAAGTCAATTGATAGGCAGCGTGGTTCTGCCTCTAGCTGATCGTAGATTGTAGGCATGTGTGATTGGAGGACGTGGCTTGAAGAGGGCGGAGCGGCAGTGAGGTGCCGTGGCTGCGTGTGAGAGAGAGCTAGGGCAAGTTCTCCCGACTTCCTTTAGGAAGCCGGAAACAATAGATTGTTTCTGCTTAATTAAATCACCAAGTCTTTACAAGTATTTATACTCCTCTCTAATAATAATAGGAATAAATAATAACTAAATAAGATAAATTGGGACTCTTATCCCCCTGGCCTGGCCGCCGGCTCCCCCTAGCCACCAATGGGCTTGTGCCTGGTATATGAGATGCTGGTCATAACATCAATATTGACCTGTGAACCTGCATATGTTCTGATAAAGTGACCTTTCAAAATTGAAGGGCAGGTTAAGTGAAACTCGTGCCCCTTTAGGGGTAATTGGTTTATACTTTAACTTTTCACGGAAGAGATTCTCGTTGAACCTTTGTTGATACGTACTCCTTAATTTATGCGTGAACATGCCTGGCAGTTATTCTTCCTGTAGATTCATAACCTTAACATTTGCATGTCAGGTTTATCATTTGGAAGGTGGGATATTGAAGTATCTGGAGGAAATACCAAAGGCTGAAAGTTTGTGGGAGGGTGAATGCTTTGTGTTTGACAAGCGTGTCTCGGTAGAGTATGGATTGGCCCAAGGCACCCACAAACTTTGCTATGGGTGTAAGCAGCCAGTAAGCAATGAAGACATGGAATCACCTCAATGGGAGTATGGTGTCTCTTGTCCTTATTGCTTCGCAACGAAATCCGAGGAGGAGAAGGAAAGGGCTAGGGCTCGGCAGCATCAATTCAAGACCTGGGGAGTGATTGGTGGTCCTGATAAGGGCAGGAGTACAAAAAGGCCTGATGCTAACAATGCAATGGAGTCCATACAGTTGCCCAAGTCAGTCTAACATAAATTGCGTGTCTGAAACTCAGATGATTGAAGTGTTGTTGACAAAAGTGAGGGAACCCGCCAGATGGGCAGTGCTTTTGTATTGGTTTGCTGCCTAGAGACAAGCTGCATGGCCATATTTGGAAACAGTTGGTACCGTTTTGTTTTAGATTGTAACATTGCTAACCCTTGAGCTGCTAAAGAATGTTCAAGGTAGCGCGGAACAAATATAAGTTATTATTTAACAAAAAAACAACACGTTTACATTTTATTTGGTGAAACTACCTGAATACCAGCTGTAGGGATGAAAACGGATCGCCAGCTGCTGTAGGCATGAAAACGGATCGGATACGAACGTATTTTTCATATTTTTGGTTGGATTCGGATTTGAATACGGACAATGTCAACAATGTCGGATAAGATACGATTGGATGTCGACATCATAAATATACGATTTAAGTATTCAGATACGGTATTGGATATTAAACATTTGGACTTGGATACAGATCTTAACCCTTCTAAACGAATTCGGTAAACGAATTCGGTCTCGAATACAGTTGGAAAATATTCGTACCATTTTCATCCTTAACCATCTGTATAAATGAAGCTGTTTATGCGTTCCGTACGTTCCGTACTTTACTGTTTGTGTATGTTATATCCCGGTTGGGACGTGTGGCGATAGTTTCGTAAGATGCCGAGCTGTTTCTAGAGAGATTAGAGCATGCTCGGGAAGCTGGAAAAATGCTCAGCTTCATGCTTGTCCTCACGGGTCTCGGAGCCATGAGATGTTGCCCACTCCTATGAGAAACCAAGGTTTATAAACTAACGGTAGCACTTTTATTTATATTTAACAAATATTATTTAATTACGGACTAAATAGGCTTAAAAGATTGTCTCGCAAAATTACAAACTTACTTTGCAATTAGTTATTATTTTTATCTATATTTAATACTTCATGTATATGACAAGGGATCTAAAACTTCTTGTAAATTTTTTTTTAAACTAAATGGGGCCTCAAGAGCAAGGCTAGCCCTAGGGGAGGGGTAAGATGTGCGATGTCGTAGGGCCCAGCTAATATAGGGGCCAAATATACGTATGCACACAGGAAGAGAAATATTCACGGGGCTTTCGTCTTCCACGTCTTCGCTGCGGCCGCATGGTGCTGCTTGCCCTCACCAATCTCGCCATCACTGATCGCCATAGCCCAGTCACAGGCTTCCCGAGTCCTGTACATCTGTCCTCTCATGTCCATGTGAGAAGTCAGAATCTGCTGATCTTTAATTCTCACTTGCTTAGCACTTAGGTATGTCCATATATACGTACATCCTGTATTCTTTTTGTTTAATTTACGTGATTGAATATATTAGATAAATATTGGTAACTCATCTACATATATTTTTTGATGTTCAAATTGTGCAATGTTACCTAAGAATTGGCGCTGAGTAAAGAAAACAAAGGGATGTAGATCAGTTTATTCAATCACAAAAGGGGGGTTTTAAATATCTTTTTTCGAGCTCCATGTAGTGTTGGGTCCAACGATAATGTTGTTCCAAAGCAGGAGCAACAGCAAGTCAGTGAAAATTTAAATGAAGCTGATATTGTCAATGATGATGCAGATCCTAAAACTTTACACCCTTTCTCTCTCAACTTGAAATTTCAGTTGATGATGAGCAAGAAGCTTCAATTCATCGATCATTATTAAACATGTTAGAGTGAAATCATATTGTTTGATTTGTTTCGGACTTTTTAAGTGAATTTTGAATATATATATATATATATATATATATATATATATATATATATATATATATATATATATATATATTAGAAAACATACTCCCTCTATATTGCAATTAGAAGTCATTTAGGACAGCATTGTGCATATCAATGAGTGATTAATTAGAGAAAAGTTTTTTTCTCTTATTATATAGGGCTGCACGTGTTTCCTATATAACAACTCTTCATAGTCCAAGTGGTAAGCATTCCACGGCCTGAGGCTAGAAGTGCAGTGTTTGATTCCCTCAGCCACACTGTTCTGTTCGACCTGTACTGGAATTTGTATGGCTCTGTGCACGCTCGCGTTTAGGCGTGTTTCTGCCGTGCGGTTTTTTTTGCTGATGGCGCGTTCACTTGTTTGCGCGAATTTTTCGTTTGGTGCTCACCAGGTCCGACGGTTGGACTGCCTGCAGTATTAAAACGCCTTGCATACAGTACTACTGCCTTGCTTGTTCTTCATCACTTGCTTGATCATCTAACCAGGGCCAAAAACTTGTATTTTATGATCATCTCTTTCTTTCTACTCCTTCCACAGTAAACCGTACGGCACAATGGCTCATGTCCTCCATGCACTACTAATTTTTGACCCTATCGCATCTATTTGCTTTGCATCAAACACGAATTTGATGCAATATGTGGGTGCTATTGCATCAATTTAGCAAATCTGATGCAATATGTGGTCTTCATTGCATCAAAAAGGCATTCGATGCGATAGTAATTTATGTCGATGCAATAGGTAAGATCTATCGCACCGATTTCCAATAAGAGATGCATTAGGTACCAATTATTGCATCACATAAATTTGGCTGCAATTGATTTTTGATGCAATATGTAGGTGGTATTGCACCGGTTTCTAAGATGGGTGCAATTAGGAAGTACTATTGCAACGAATTGATAGTGCTAATCTTTGATGCAATATATAAATTTTATTGTATCGATTCAAGATTGTTTTGATGTGGTACATTGTCATTGGCCCACAAGTTCGTTAGCTATCTAAGCTAGTTATTAGTACATTTATAGTATTATTTAGTCACATATTCACGTATATGTCGATGTAGATTCCTAGTTAGGGGATGTTTGGTTCAAGTGCTAAAGTTTAGCAGATACTATAACACATTTGTAACTATAGCAATTAGTGTCCAATCATGGACTAATTAGGCCTAAAAATTAATGTCATAAATTATTATCTAGCTGTAGTTTTAGTTTCGTAAATAGTCTATATTTAATACTCCATGTATATGTCTAAATATTCGATGAGATAGGTGTTAAAAAATGGCCCAAAACAAACTGGGCCTTAGATTGGCCTGGACGTGCTTGGTTAGAATCAGACTCTGGGTTAGCCAAAGCCAGATGCGTCAGGTCAAAGAAAAGGAACACCACATCCGCCGCCAGGGCTCTGTTCCTACATTGCGCTCGCGCCGCCGCCCAGGATCCAACTTCGATGATCTAGTGCGCTTTGGGACACGTCCTGGCTAAGCATCAATCCATCGCCCATAACGCTTCGTCCCCAGATTGCATTCCAGTATGCTAATTCCAGGGATGCAGAACGCATGCGATCGAAGTTCTATTTGACTGTAGTACGTACGTGCATCTTCTTGTTCTATTTGATTGTTATTAGGTGATTGATTATACAAACTAATATAGATATATTTTTAGGTATTTGAATTGTGCAATTTTACCTAAGAAATATTTGTCCAGGGTTTAGAAAAGAGAACTGTTATCCACCACTGAATACCTGTATATTTTTCTTTCTTAGTTTCTCATCTACTCAATTTATATTCAGTATTATATTTCAATTTGATTTAAAAATAAAATCTAAAATTAGAAATATAGATGGAAGAAGCCAATACACTACTTCTATTTAGTTCTATGTGTACAATAGTATTTTCTTAGCAATTTCAGCTCAATTACCAAATAAACTAGAAATTTTAAGTTGTCATTTGTGTGTGTGATTTTCAGGCATTCGAAATAGTATGTCACATCAGGGTAGTAGTTGGATGCGGTTGGATAAGACAACTGCAGAGTGGCAACAAAGATTAACTGATTATCTTGATAGCACCTTTGGAGGCAGCCGTAAAGGCGGGACAGCACCATGTCCATGTTCAGCATGTCGTTCTGTGTCATATAGAAAACGGTCGGAGGTTCTAAAGCATTTGCTTCGTAAAGGTTTTGATGAAAGCTTCATCCGTGAGCAAGAAAGTATATGTGAAGGTTCAGCTATTGACGTCGATGATGATGGGGATACAAGTGACAGGGCTGGTTCCCAACAGTTGTTAAAATCATTGATCAGAGGTGCTATACATGGAGAAATCAATGAGGAGCAACCAAATGAGAAGGCAAACAAATTCTTTCAGTTGTTACAAGAGGCCAAGAAGGAGTTATTTCCAGGCTGCAAGGAAGCTACCAAGGTGTCTTTCATTGTCAAAATGTTTCAACTTAAGTGCATATTTGGTTGTAGCAATGCTTGCTTGGAGTTTGTACTTCATTTGTTCTTGCTTATTCTTCCTGATGGGCACTGTCTCCCAGATAACATGGATAAAATACGCAAGGTTGTCAGAGATCTTGGTCTAAACTATGAAAAGATAGATGCCTGTTATAATGATTGTGTGTTATTTAGAGGAGAGGCATATGCGGACCTGGACACATGCCCAAAATGTGGTGAGTCAAGGTGGAAGGAGTCTGAAAATGTAGAGGCTATTGGTAGTAGTTCTGGATCAAAGAAGCGTGCACCACGTAAAATTCTACGGTACTTTCCACTAATTCCACGGCTCCAAAGATTATATATGTCAGAGACCAGAGCATCATATATGCGTTGGCATAAGGAAGAATTGGTGGATGATGGGAAAATGCGACATCCGGCGAACTCCTTGGCTTGGAAGCATGTGGATAAAACATATGAATGGTTTGCATTGGATCCTCATAATGTCAGGCTTGGTCTAGCATCTGATGGATTCAATCCATTTGGTATGTTGAATGTTTCATACAGTTGTTGGCCTGTGATCTTAATTCCTTACAACCTTCCACCGTGGCTGTGTTTGAAACAACAATATTGGATGATGTCGATGATGATACCTGGAGCGAGATCTCCTGGTGTTAGCATTGATGTATATTTGCAGCCTCTAATTGATGAGCTCAAAGTTCTTTGGGAAGAGGGTGTCCGAACCTGGGATGCAAAAGCGAAAAAGAATTTTGATTTGCATGCACTTCTATTGTGGACAATTAATGACTTTCCAGCATATGCGATGCTTTCTGGATGGAGTACAAAAGGCAAGTTTGCATGTCCATGCTGCCATAAGGATACCGACTACTTATGGTTGAAGTATGGGAAGAAGCATTGTTACATGGGGCATCGCCGCTTTTTGCCTTCAGAACACAAGTGGCGCAAAAACAAAGTCAGCTTCAATAACAAGATGGAAAATAGGGAGTCTCCAAAACCACTTACTGGAAAACAAGTGTTGCAACAGTATGAAAGTTTTGAGCAAGTCAACTTTGGTCCTAATAAGTCAAGAAAAAGGAAGCAGCATGATGAAGAACAAAGATGGCACAACTGGAGGAAGAAGAGTATCTTTTTTCAGCTTCCTTACTGGAAAGATTTGCTTATTAGGCACAATTTAGATGTGATGCATGTTGAGAAAAATATATGTGAGAGCATACTGGGCACTTTGCTAGACATAGAAGGTAAAAGTAAGGATAGTGAGAAAGCTCGGCTTGACATGCAGCACCTTGGGATAAGGAAGGATCAACATCCAATGCTTGAGAACGGTAAGTACACCTTGCCACCTGCTTTGTACTCTTTAGAGAAAGAAGACAAGAAACTTTTATGCAAATTTCTACAAGTCAGTTATGAGCAGGTAATGATAAGGAACCTAATCTTGTTCTTTCATTATTTGCTGAAACAATCAGATTGTTCATTTTTCTCACCTTAGAGGGACCTAGAGACTGGTGAAGAGCCAGATGATTTGGTATTTTGGAGGAGTACACGCTCAAAGGAAGGCCGTTGGTCTTCTGATGATGCTAAGGAAGTATATGTAAGTACTACTTTGTTCATTAATAACTATATATGTTCTCAAACTTATGAACAACTAAAGTTAAAAACACTAGCTAATTATGTTCTTATTAAATTTAGGAAAAAACGTCTGCAAAAATCTTTGAGAGAATTGAGGCAGAAGCTTTTGTGCTTTCGAAAAAAGAAGAAAGCAACATTCTTCGAGAAACCTACAAGGAAACCACTGGATGCAAGAGCAAAAAAGGTCCTGGACATGGATACATGGAGAAGTATCCGACCCGAAGCCAACTGATGAATGAAAGAATTGAAGAGCAAGCTCGTGCAGCTACATTAGCAGCTACAGCCCAACAAAAAAATAATGAGACACAAGCTGAGGTGGAGAAGTTAAAAGAACAACTTACCATTCAAGCTGCTGAGAGGGAGAGCGACAAGGAAAAAATTCAACAACTGAAACAACAACTGGAGAATACAACTAACAAGATGAGAGAAGAACTAAGACAAGAGTTTTTTGCACTACTGGAACAACACAAACAAGCACCGGCCCAGGTAATACAACATCTTAATTGTTAGCAACGTCATGGATCTAAATAATGTTTGAGTGCTAATGTTTCACCTTATAACTCGAATACAAAGATTGCTGCACCAACCACAGCCACCGAACCTGCACAATTCACTACTAATGCTGCTGGCACAAATAATAGTATTAGTGAACATGAAGATCCATACTTAGCACAGGTAATATTTTTTTGACAAATGACGTTTGCAATGTAAGAGATACCTATATTTAATCTAGAGGTAATGTGTGCATTTTTTCCAATATGCAGACAGGGATGGAAACTACAATGACCACAAATAATAATGCTTTTGATGAACCTACTGTTGTTCCCACTCTCAGCCAAGGAGGAGAACATGTGCAACAGGTAGTATATTTGCAAAATATGGTTACATAGATTCTTATAATTGCTTAGAGGTGATTGTTCATTCTTATCTCCTGGATTTTGCAGACATTAACAGAAAGTGTATTGAGCACACAAAACACAAATCAATCTGGTCGCTTCACTCGCAGCACTGCTAATAGATCTCTTTTCTCAAAAGACAAAGACAATAGTGTGCAAGGGAAATTTATTTCATCACAGACATTAAGAAATACTGCAGCTCAAAAGCGAGATATGAGAAAGAAAGGCGGAAAGGTATGAGCTGGAAATATAATACTTATCTCTTTTAGAAATATAATCAAGTAACCTGCAGTGGAACATCTGAATCCTATTTTTCATCTTGCGATGTATGAGCAGATTTTTGAGTGAGCTGGTACATAATTAAAGTTGTAGGGAAAGTAGCTCGTTTAATAAGTAGTTATGGAATTCCTTGTTTAGATTAGTTTACCATTGGTGGTTTCTTGATGTGTTATCTGGTGAAAGAGAACTCATTCCAGTACTAATAGTTTGTCCTCAGTTCTAATGGCTGCTAGTCTTGATCCCTTTTGCTTATGGTAAGTTCGAAAACTCACTAAACAAAGCAATGAATCCCACCACTGATTACTCTAGAAGATAAAAAAATTGCTATTTTTTTAAAAAATATTAAATAATGCACACATGACAGCGACATAATACTGAAAAAATGCTTGTTAGTTGCTAGGTTCTGATTTATACTCTTAAATGAAATTATTTATGCTGAGACCATTATGCCTTTGTGCTCACACATTGGTATTTTGAGGACACTTTTGATCAGATAGCATCAATTTGCAGTTTTCAATCTAAAATGTGCCCTTTAAACACTTGTCTAATTTCATATTTCAGCTATCGAAGATGGCAGAATTGTGCATAGCATATTATGTGTCTATCCTTATCTCTGGTACCTAGGTTAATGTGTGTATTACAGACCATAGGTACATTTTTCCATTAGTAAATTTTATCAGCGACCAAGCTATAGCTCCTTGTACGTATGTGCATCACATGAATAAAAATTTTGTTCAAATTTAGCAAGCCTTGAATTCAATTGATGTGATTTAACCCATCACTAGTATATGGTCAGTGTGTTTGCAGTGGTAGCTCATCTGAGGAAAGTATTTCTGACAAAAACAGAGCCGACCCTCCATAGCCTCTTGCTTTTGTGATGATGATATGTTTCATTTGTTCATCTAAGGAGACTATTGCAACTTAGATGCTTGCTGGATTTAGAAATCTAAATGAACACCTAATCTTTTCCTTAGCACTTTGAGATCTTTACATCTTTACAGTTTTGTTTTGTTTTAAAATTCTTAGTTCAGTTGCACAAGAAGTACATATGCTTTAGTGATTTATAGTTCTATACTCTAAATTGCTATATTACTTCTATGCCTTCTTAAGCAATGGTTTAACAAATTCATACAACTATGTTCTTATGTGTAGTGTTGTTTCACTTTTATATAGCTTCTATTGATCTGCATAAAATGTCCTTCCACCATTAATATTTTTAATTACTAACAATACATATGACATGTGCACTCTTTTTTAATGAGCAGGAAGACAAACATTGAATCTTGAGAAGATTGCGCACTCTTTGGAGGGATGAACTTAATCAAGGAACCTGCAATTACAACGATCCTTTTGTTATATTTGTATTAAGAGTCCTTACTTTAATTGTTTAGTTCTTGAACTATCAAGGCTCTTTTAATTTCTTGTTGTAATGTTACTATGTGTGGATGATCACAGTTATTAATATCATTGCCCTTTTGTGCCATTTGATTTTGTAATTTTGTGAATTATTGTGCCACAAATCTTCATCATTGAGCAAATAAAAATGGATGTGATTTAAAATGGCAGTGAACCTAATGTTGATGCAATAGTATGTGTTGCATCGAACTTAATGTCGATGCGGTAGTTTATGTTGCATCGAACGTAATGTTGATGCAATAGGTTGAATTGCACCGAACCTAAATGTTGATGCAATAGGTTGAATTGCACCGAACCGAATGTTGATGCAATATAGTCTATTGCACTGAATTTTTACCGTTACAATAGAAATTCTTATTGCATCAAATTTGTAGATGTATTACATCTACATGATTTCGATGCAAAAACCTTTTTGCATCTCTCTATCTTGATGCAAGAGACATCCATGGTCAATGCAATAGTGACCTTGCATCAAAAGAATTTTGATGCGATAACCCTTTTGCATCTCTTTATTTTGATGCAAGAGGCAATGGATGGCTGATGCAATAGCTAGCTCTTGCATCGGTCACAACAAACCGATGCGACAAGGCTATTGCATCTAGAGTTATTGCATCGGCTCGCATCAAATGCAAAATTGATGTGATACCAAGCTATCGCATCAATTTTGGCCCTATTACATCAAAAATTTACTGGTGCAACAAGGTCAAAAATTAGTAGTGATGGCTAACGTTCGTATGGAGGAAGATGGCAACGACAATCTCCCCTTCAATCTCAACGAGCCTATGCTGGAGGACCACAACAACAATGGTACCGTCCTCATTCTTACTCATTTTTTCTCTTCTTTTTTTATATTCACAGTATTTGTCACTACTAGTTAGGCACAACACAGGCGGCTAAATAATCTCTATAAGAGCGGCTAGCCTAGCCGCCCTTATGCAAACACTCTTACAGTGGAATGTGGATTCCACTGTAAGGGCGGTTCAACATCAGCCGTCCTTATAGTGGTCCACTATAAGAGTGGCTGGGAATACCAACCGTCCTTACTAGTGACCACCGTAAGAGCGCTTGATGATTCCAGCCGTCCTTTTGAGCATTAGTAAGGGCGGCTGTTGTTCTAGCCGCCTCTATTTTTTGCATTTATAAGGACGGTTCAATCTAGAACTGTCCCTAAAAAAATTACAATAATCAAATCGGCAGCACAACATAACATATATATATATACACATATATAATCAGATTCACAACATGTCTATTTCAAATCTGACCACATCACCACATTTACAAATTCAAAAGTTCCAAGTCCAACACATTTCAAGTCTGGAATGTTTCCATGTCCATTACAAATCCATCCAAAAGTCTGAAATGTTTCTAAGTCCATTACAAATCCATCACAGTCCATTACCACAAGTTCAAATGTAATCAACGACCTAGATATAGCCTATCCCACTGACGGAGGTGCTGGTAAAGAGGATTGCTACCTAAGTCGGAAAGTAGGTTATGGTAATAACCTTTTGTAATAAACAATCTGGTCTATTATTGAAACGACCTAGATTTTTCCACAAAGGGGAAAATCCACAGATTCAAATTATAATGTGATGATTCAAAAATTGAGCCATCACATTATCTTATATCAGCTGTTATCATAGTCATACATCGTGAAAAACAAGATTACAACACATTTACCTTACAACTTTTGGTCAACAAGACTATTACATAGTTTTTC
Source organism: Sorghum bicolor (assembly GCF_000003195.3). Classification (NCBI taxonomy): domain Eukaryota; kingdom Viridiplantae; phylum Streptophyta; class Magnoliopsida; order Poales; family Poaceae; genus Sorghum; species Sorghum bicolor. The sequence continues at coordinate 24,263,408 of NC_012878.2, forward strand.
TAGCGGAAACACACACGGGTCTATATCAGAGTTGATGTAGCGCGTCAGCGGTAAAGGCTCCTCCTTCACGGGCAATCATCAGAGTCGGCGTAGTTTATCAGCGGGCGTAGCCTTCATCTCCGAACCAAACTTGAACGTAGGAACGAGACCACCTAATCCTTCTATTCTCCGTAGTCATCGTCATGGACCACGTTCAAACCTGCAAAACAATTTTCAGTATGATTTGTACTGGCCACTGGCTCCCACCCTATGCTTTTGCGTAAGCTTTGTGGTAAGTGGAATGCAAAGGGTAGATCAAGAGGCCTATATATATGGCTGTAGTTTTCCCTATGCGAGGTCATCAATATTTAATAATAATAATTCATCAGGTTTTAAATCATCTCAACCACACGTCCATCCATCCATCCCATCACACACATCTCACCACACTCTCACTCTCTAGGCGGCAAGTACGACCCCGCTCGTGCCTTGCCTCAACGACCATCGCCGGATCCAACACAAACCCAGGGGAAGGTAGAAGGGACTCCTCTCTCTAGTCAAGTGAAGCTGTACTTAGGAAAGGTCCATAGCCGACGAATCGGCATATGTATCGATCGATCAACCAAAACTCTGTAGAGGTTTGCACTAACCACAAGATCACCATCATCGACGAAGGCCCTCGTCTAGGCTGATTCCGGGCTGCCTTCCAACTAAACACGATGCCACCCTACCACTCAGAACTGGGACCATACCGGAGTACCACCGGTACGCTAAGACTGTGAGGCGTAGTACCGGGCCCCCAAAGGTCACTACGCTGTCTTAGGAGGGTGTGGGTCCTCATGCCCATACCTCCCTACACTATCTACCAACAACCTAGTAGTAGTGGCACCGCCCTAGCTGGTCGTACATCCGTCTCCTCCCCATAAGAGCGAGTGGGGTGCAAGGCTTCCTAAGACCCGGTCCACAGAACATATCAGTCCTTAGGGTGACCAAACAGGACAACTTCACGAGGGGCCAACCGACGCCCCGCTCGACGGGACATCCGGCTACCCCGTGCTAAACAGCACCTCCCATCCCGGTGCTTCGTCCCACGAAGACACTCCACTCTGGGACCTCTCCCTGTCACATGTACCCGCCACAGGTATCTCTCAAGGAGAACGCCCAGGTAGCGTCCTCCAGCAAGACTTGTCCCACGACTCGTCGTAGATCCTGCTCAGTCGACTCGACCCTCACCACACACCCAAGACACACGCCAAGATCTCCCCAAATCCATTACCATCTCATTATCCAGTTATTGGCTCCACGTGCCTTATCCACTCACATCCAATCTCCCACATTGCATCACATCACAGATATAATGCGTAGTAGAAGCAGTATCAAGTAGTATGCAAGCATCTAACCTAACAGCGGGTGTGCGAGGGTTGTAGGTTGCAACAAGGCAATGGCTCACAAGCATTTCTACCATGCACCCTATCCCTGTTCATTTACATAAAAGTAAAGCACTAGCATCTACATTATTGCATGTCTAATAGGATTCTACGAGGTTGGGTGGGACGTGGCACCTGTCGAGTGACATTTCCAAGATCCTCAGTTCACTTGTAGTGTTCTCATCTGAGGTCCTTATTCCATCTGCATGTCCTTTCTTCAACGGGTTCCGATCTGTTCAACGCTAACCGAAGCAACTACCTCGAAAGCGACAAACAAGGCGAAACAATGAAACCACTAGACCTAGAAATATCGTGAAAAGAGGCGACAAAACACCAAAGAACAACTACACTAAAAGAGCACCGAAAGGATAACGACTTAGCCCTCTCGGCGGATGTCCGATCCCTAGGCTAAAGAAACAGGACTGGCTGTTCACTAAGTACGAGTCAGAGTCCTAGCTTAGCCAGTACTTCCCGGGTCAACTGAGTCAACCTGTACGACTTCAATAAATGGTTTAGACTCTAACTCATTCTAATCAACCACCACAGCTTACGGTCTTTCAATCCAGGTGTCATAGAGGTCGACAAGAATCGAAAAGACTATGAGCACGAGAAGTTCCTGTCTCTCTCAATCCATACGCCATTGTAGTTGGCGAGAGCCAATAAAGGGTGGAATAAGGAGAGAAGAAAAAGGGGAGTGGTCTACTCCTTCCAATCCACTCGCCATGGTATGAGACGGGGATTTAGAAAGAGTGACACACAAAGAACATGAGTGCTCAAGCTGCTTTTAGGGTATCACAACCTAGGTGCACTAAATGCACTAAGACATTCCTAGGGTTCTTAGCAGTGCGGTTGTCACCGCGAGAACCACAGAAATGCTACGATCGATATAGGTACAAGCATACAAGAGTTTAAGCACGAAGAACCAAAAAGGCGAGAAAAGACACGAAATTCACCTTCCTTTGATCCGCTCGCCATAGCAACGGCGGGGATCGTGGAATTGGAAACAAAACATGAAACAAGCAAAAGGGGCTTAATCCACATCTTACTGGATCGACGGGATTGAGAACAAGAGAGAAGAAGAACGATTCACACTCTTTCGACCAAATCGCCATGGAACGGACGACGGTTGGATAAAAAGTGATATCACCCCACGATCCAACCCTACTCGTAGGGTACCACGACCGTGCAACTGAATCGGCACGAGGCTATTCCTAAGGTCCGTAGCGATGCGGTTGTCACCACTAGGTCCGGGGGAATGCTCTAGTCAGGATGGTACAAGCATACGAGGTGGTTAGGATAAACACCCGAGAAATGGGGTAAAGCTCGATGGTCATGGCAAGGTGGACTTGCGGCCATGAGCTTCACCTAACGAGTTGGCCTCCGACAATTCCACGAAGGTTGTCTCCTAATTCGTATCCCACTAGACTAGATCACAGAGGACTCGAAGGTGCGGGTAAGAGCCGTGTTGTTATGAATATCGAGTCTGCAATGATCAAACCCTAGGGACGGGGATAGGAGCTAACGGTCGTAGTTCAATGAAGTCAACTAAACACGAGGAATGCGTTACGCTCGGCATCGCGATCACGGCGGGACGAACCCACGATCGAAATGATCAAACATACAACGATTTCCCTGACCGGCTCGAAGGCACGGTCCACAGACGATAGCACACACACTCAAGAACCAACGCACAAAGAACCACAATGCCACAAACAACACAAAGACCAAATGGAGTACCACATTCCCATGGCGACCAACAGAGATAGATAAACAGATAGATAAATAAATAGACCGGCACGAAGGCACGGCACAGACATGGGTATAGATAATCACGCATAGATGACTAAGATCAAGTATCACAAGTATACAAAGGTATAGGAAAAAGGGCATGGGTTTTGTCGACGTCACGAAGGGTGTCAACTCAGTTCAAGGTTCGACCTTGGTGTGAAGGAGGCACTGCTGCGGCTTGGCAAGGATGGAGCTGGCGGTGCGATCTTGGGGCTCGGCAATGCTTCACGGGTTTGGTGCTTCGACATCTGCGGCGCCTTAAGTTCAGCGGCTCCAGCGAGTGGCACAGCATGGCTGCAACATCCCTGCAGCAGTGAAGGTTCACAGCGCGAAGGCCGGTTGTTAGCCAAGAACCACGGTATGGCCTTCGGAACGGAAGGAAGGGTATAGCCTTGGTTTCAGAGCTCACCGGTGGCAAACGAGGTGGTGCTGGCCGCGCAGTGAGGATGGGGTGCCCCTGGCCGTGACAGAGCAGAGACCGTGGGTGACATCGCAGGGTGGTGCAGGTCGTGTGCACGCTCGACGGGGCGCGGCTTGACAGTCGGTGCAGCTCGCGATGTCGTAGCTCGCGGACAGGGTGATGGCCGCGGCGAGCTCAGAGCCACGGTCGGCTCGGTGGCGAGGGCGTCGTTGTTCCGGGCAGCGGGCTCGACGTCGCGGCGAGGGCACGACGCGCGTGGTCGGGGCGAGGGCGAGGGCGAGGCTGTCACGGCGTGGCCGTGGCTCAGCGAGGGCGACACGGCGTGCCCATGGCTCGCGGAGTCGACGCAGCCGGGATGAGCTTGGAGCAGAAGTGGCCAGAGTCCACCGCGATCGGCCTTAGGGCATCGTGCTCGCGGGTCCGTGCAACGGCGTGCAGCTCCAGCGTCGCGGATGGTGAAGCTCTGGGCGAGCTCGTCGGCGAGGTGACGCAGGTGCGCGGGGGCGAGGTCGTGGCCACGGTTGTGGTCGCCAAGGCCGGTGCGGCGTCCGCGCGCGACGTCGTAGGGGCACCGGCGTCGGAGTGGCCAGGCGAGGTAGCTCTGCGTCACGTGGCAGGGCTCGGCGGCATCTAGGCTCGACGGCGGCGGGTGCGGGGGGCGGTGCCGTGGACGAGGCGCTGTCGTGACGGTGGCATCGCAGGGCAAGGACGAGGACGCGTCGGGGCTCGACGTCTTGGGCGCGGTGAGAGCCTGGCGTCGCGGGCACCGAGGGGGGTTGGCAGCGTCGTGGCGTCCATGCAGCCAGCCGTGGTCGGGGTGCTCGGGCGCCGTGGAGGAGAAGGGGGGGGAGGGCGGCGGCGCCGGTTGGAGGGAGCAGAGCGGCGGCTGCGCGTGGGGAGAAGGGCGGCGGCTGGCGGCTCGGCTTTTATAGCGCGGGCGCTAGGGCTTCGGGGTGGAAGCGTTGATCCTCGGCGTCCGTGCCCACGTTGGGACACGCGCCAGCCGATGCGAGGTCGGGGTACGGACGTCGAGACACCCAGGCGCGAGCGCGTGCGTTCTAGGCGGCAGCGGTGGTGCTGGGAGTAAGCAGGGGCGCGCTAGGATTCCAGGGGCGCGGGTCTTGGGCCAGGAGGCCATCTGGGCCATGCGTGGTTGGAAGGGCGATGGCACCGGCTCCCTCGTGGGCCACGGCCTGGCTGGGGGGGAAAGGGCAGACTGGGCCTTGGCGCACGCGGGCCGGTCGGGGTGAGCAGCCGAGTGACATTTCCAAGATCCTCAGTTCACTTGTAGTCGTTCTCTGTCGACGAAAGCTAGTGGGCAGTCTACCTTGGGGTATACCCACGGTAGTAGTTTATCGGTAGACGGTGCGTAAACTACGAACTTGATGGTGACGCAAGACATGGACAAGCTTTTTATCCAGGTTCGGCCACCGAGTTGGCGTAATACCTACATCCTGCGTATGATTGTATTGATTTGTGTTGAGAGAATAATGATGTCCTAGGGGGGTCCCTTGCCTCTCCTTATATAGTCCGGAAGGCAGGGTTACAAATCTGGAAGCTAATCCTAGTCGGTTACAATTGCCATAGATAGTTCGATATCAATTCCTATTCTAACCGACTAGAATCCTGCTTGATCTCCACGTCTTGTTTCCTTGCACGAAACTCCGAGCTGTCGGATCAAACCTTGAGCTCGTCTCGTAATGGGCCAAGCCTCCTGGCCCAAGTCTAGCCGTAAGGGTATAGGAGTTTATACCCCCACAGCTAGTCCTCGAGCACCATGTATTGTGAAGTAACACGCCGTCTTGAGCTTCTTCGACCAGTGAAACTTGACGTCTTCAATCAACATGAAAGTTGCCCAAACAATTGCAACGGTATTTTGACCAAATCTAAAGATATTTGATCAACATCATCATCGAAGAAGCCAATTGTTTGAAGAATGCATGGTGCTCTTGAGAAAAAATATTTCTTTTTTGGTGAAGTGTGCCCACTTTACTTTCCTAAAAAGTATAGACCTCCAAAAAAGCAAGCAAGTTCACCGCAAGGTGAAGTGTGCCCACTTAGTCCCCGAGCCTGGTAGTAGGTGACGTAGGCACGTGGTGCCAGGGTCAAAAGGAAAAATCCTCAAAGTAATTTTGAATGTGAGATGCATCGCCAGATGCATCGTACCGATGTAGTCCCCGAGCTTGCTGTAAGGCGAAGTATGAACCTTGTAGCAAGGTCTAAAAAATTAAAATTATCGAGTCCCCGAGCATCTCATACCCGTTTATTACCGGATAAACTTATCAATTTGGTGAGCTAGTCAACCAATCCCCGGGTGGACAATGCTCAGAGATCAGTACAACTCGCAGATTCCTGAACTAGTAGACTGAGCGACCAGTCCCCGAGCATCAAGTGCTCGGTGGTCGGTGCAGTCCCTGAATTCCCGAGCTAACAGACTGGGCGACCAGTCCCCGAGCATCATGTGCTCAGTGGTCGGTGCAGTCCCTGAATTTCCAAGTTGATAGACTAGACGACCAGTCCCCGAGCATACATTGCTCGGTGGTCCCGGATTGTTGAGTTGACAAACTGGGCGACCAGTCCCCGAGCATACAGTGCTCGGTGGTCAGTACAGTTCCCGGATTGTTGAGTTGACAAACTGGGCGACCAGTCCCCGAGCATACAGTGCTCGGTGGTCGGTACAGTCCCCGGATTGTTGACCCTCTACCAATTTTTGTCTGTTTATTTTGAAAAAATCTTACCACACAAATGATTGACGTGACGAGAGACGTAATGTCAGATGGTTGCGTGAAAAGTTGCGCTTGGTAATTGTGCAGCCGCCCTTTGCGCGGTTTGAGAAAAGGAAAACATCAATTTGTACTAAAACGCCGCCGCATTAATTGCCGATAATTATCGAAAACCGAAGCGCCGCGTCCGCCGTTGGGCCCGCCCACTTCCCAAGAATGCGGGAAGTGGGAGGGGTGGAGTTGTGGTTTATAAAATCCCGACAGTTACCCCCGCATTGCTTACCCTGCCATTGCCTTCAAGCCTTCCGCTCTTGCCTTCTACAATCACCCGCACCCTCCTAGCTCAAAACCACTCCCGCATCTCCAATGGCGAAGAGCGACTCCAAGAAGAGGGCCGAGCTGATGGCCAAGGAATGGAAGAAATCCCGCAGCACTGCGAAGTCCCTCGGTGACCTCGTCGATATGGGGCTACTGCACAGCCCAGAGCTCGGCGGCTGGAGGGCGCCAGAGGGTGAGAGCTACCCCGACCCTCGCGCCGGTGAGATCGTAGTGTTCGAAGATTTTGTTAAGAGGGGTTTTGGCTTTCCTGTCCATCCTTTTCTATAGGGTCTTCTCTTGTACTATGAGATCGGGATTTGCAATCTGCACCCGAACTCAATCCTTCTCATCTCCACCTTCATTCATCTGTGCGAGGCCTATGTTGGCATAGAGCCGCGCTTCGATCTTTTTCGCTATCTTTTCTATTTAAGGAAGAAGGGAGCGGTTGGATGCTCCAAGATTGCAGGTGGAGTATACCTCAATCTTCGTGACGGGATGAAGAACCGTTATCTGAGCTGTCCATGGAACACTTCCCTAACCGAATGGTACAGGAAGTGGTTCTATGTTAGGGAAGAACCGGGCAGCTCCACGTTCTGCGACGTGGGGTACATCCCCGAGAAGAGGGTCAGTTGGACCGACCGCCCAGAGTTCACCGGCCAGGTAGCAGATCTGATGAAACTGATCGACTGGTCGCGTTTGGACGGGCCAGGTGTGGTCGGCAACTTTGTTTGTCACCGGGTGATGCCCTGCCAGAGAGGGTTCACTCGGCGTATGAGTATGCCAGAAGCCAGGACCCGACCAGGATGACACCTGAGATCCTGGAGAAGGCGGAGGTGCAGCAGCTGTTGAACGAACTGTTCAACTTTGCGGATGGGAGCTTCATCCGTGGTAGTGATCGGGTGCAAGCCTTCAACCTGGGGCGACCAGCTCCTAAGGTATCGCTATTTACTGATTGTGCCTCCTTAGCGTTTGTTATTATCAGCTGCTGACTTGTCTTTGTTACTTTTGCAGATCGGAGAAGTTGACCGGTGCACAGTGTATGTGTCACTGGCACCTAGGATGGAGAGTCCCGCAGGGGAGGATCCGCCGGAGGAGGACGCTGCTCGGTGTGCTCGGTACACCAGCAGTGAGGAGGAACAGGCCCATCCCACCCCGACCACAAAGGACAGGGTGGCTGGGAAGAGGCCATTGGCAGCAGACCCTTCCCCTGCGCCGACGCTGCCAGCAGAGAGCAGCCGGGCGCCGAAACACCGTCGGCTCGTCCGGATCGCCGACGACGATGATGAGGAGGAGGAGGCCGCGCCGTCGTTGGTTCGGAGGCCTCGTAGTCGTCCGGATGTCGCGCCGGCCACCACTGGTCTGGTGACCAGTGACAAGCCTGCTCCGCACGCCGAGCCGACGCGCGTTGTGGAGACGGGGGCGTAGGCACCGTCCGGTAGAGTCAGGAGGCGGTTCACCGCGACGCACCGGCGCTACGACCTGTAAGTTTGCATGCTTACTTTCGTGCTGCGATTTGTTGCATTTTGTTGCTGCGTTTTGACACTGTTTAAATGTCGCTTTATTGTCAGCGCGGCGTCGGACGTCGATCCCGACCACGTTGCCAGCCAGAGGGTGGCCGAACCTGCCGATGCCGCTGAAGACGCGGCGCCACAGACCACGGAGCAGCCTGCGGCAGCAACCGTGTCTGAGAGCGCTGAGGAGCTTCCGGCCTCAGCAAGGACCGCAACGAGCAGCCCGACAAGGGGTTAGGAGGCTACGAGGACTCCTCCCCCGAGTAGCGCCGCGGAAGGGGAAGACAGAGCCCCGACCCCTCCCCCCGCCGAAGAGAGGGGGGTCCCAACGCCACCCCGGGCGGGAACCTCTTCGTCCGCAGGCTCCCCGGGCCTGGTCCAGGGGCCAGCGACCACGACCGGTGGCAATGCCGCGAACGAGGAAACCAAGGCGGCCTCCGACGACGATGTGGAGGAGATTGAAGGTCGTCCCCGTGATGGCCGCCAGCACGTATACGTGTGGCGCCAACGCGGGGACCACTTCATCGGGCACGAGGAGCTCGCAGAGACGGAAGAGGCCGCCAGGGTGGAGCGCGCGGCCAAGCGTCTCGTGGACGAAGTCAAGGTAAGTGATCCTTTGCACTGCTTGACACTTTCGTGTTATCTTGCTGGGTCGACATATGTTCTTCTTGCAGGGCGCAATGAAAACGGTGAAGTATCGGAAGAGGTGCTTCAACCAAATAGAAGGCATCGTGGCCGAGAACAAGGCCCTGACCACGGAGGTGGACCGGCTGTGGTCCGAAGTTGGAGAGAAGGTGGCCGAGATGAGTGCTCAGGAATAGCGCCGTCTCGAGCTTACCCGACGCTTAGCCGATCAGTATCGGCAGCGAACAGGTCAGTCTCATACTCCGAGGTAGCTGTATGTAGCCGCGTGTTTGACTTTGTTGACCAGGGGATTATTCATGTAGACTTGGAGGACGAGGTCACGCGCCTTTGGCAGGAGAAGGAGCAGCTCGGGCAAGAACTTGCCGGGGCACTAGAGGCCGGGCGCCGAGCAGGGGAGGATCTAGGTCAGAGGGACCGAGAGTTGACTGGTAATAACCGTGCCGCCCCCGTTATTTGCCGCTTTCCTTATGCTTGGACTAACCTCTTGCTTGTTTTGTAGTGCTCAAGGTGAACACCAAGAAGCACTTGGACGAGCTGGTCAAGGATCGGGACTCCTGGAAGGCTAATTGTATTAGGATTTGGAAAGGAGTAGCCCCGGTCCTGGACTTAATCAGCCCCGAGCTTCCAGAAAGCCAGCGCCGCGCGCCTAGACTGACGCCAGTCGAAAAGGCGCAACGGGCGTGGGACTGGCTCCAGCAGTTCGTGAAGGACGCCGGGGAGTTCGCTGGCGCGCATGTCCTCAGCATGGTGCGCGCCCACTACCCCCTGGTCGACTTGTCCAGGCTGGAGAAGGGGTACCCCAAGGAAGTCGGTCCACAGGAGGCGGACGAGCTTCGGGCTGGACTGCTAGACTTGTCGTCGACGGTGATCGGCGACATCAATCTATGCAGGACGGCCACTCCCCCTGACCAGCCAGGTTCGAACAGGTCAGCCAGGGAGTTGTCGGGGGCGTCCCTTGCTGGAGATGGGCGGTCGACGCCTACGGTCTCGATCGGCCAGGCACCGGTGGCCCCGACCCATTCATCCGGGCAGCAAGGCCAAGCGGGTGATCATCCCGAGCAGTAGGCCTAGTAGAATAGTCTGTAGGAGTAGACTAGTGACCTCCCGTCAGGGTGTTTTATTGTAAACTTTATATGTAAAGTTTGTAATAAAGTTTGATTTTGTCATGACCATGATTTTGAGCGCTGTAAAGTTATCTGAGTGATGTATCACTGTGTTTGATTGGTAGTCGTTAGGGATTTCCGTCGCAGAGGGCATTGTTGTTCTCGTTGAAAGCTCTGCGTGTAAACAAAGTATAGCCAAAAAGAAAAACTTTTATTATTGCCAATTACTAGAAACTTACAAGCAAAAGTTACTGGAACTTATGGATAAAAACGGCGCAGTTTGTCTATGTGCCAAGAGTTAGGCACGCGTGTCCCGTCTGGATGCGCCAGTCTGTAGGATATGGGACGTGTGACTTCGGCGACCACAAAGGGTCCCTCCTAGGGAGTGGACAACTTGTGCATTCCTTCCTGGTTTGTTTTCCACCTGAGTACCAGATCACCGACCACGAAAGAACGGTCCTTGACGTTCCTGTTGTGGTACCGTCTGATGGCTGCAAGATACCTTGCTGTTCGAAGGCATGAATTTAGACGCTTTTCTTCCATGCAGTTGATTTCGAGCTCCCTGGTGTTGTCGGCCATTGACTGGTCGAAGTTTTCAACTCTTGGAGACCCGAAGGTTATATCAGACGGCAGCACTGCCTCGGTGCCGTAAACCATGAAATAGGGAGACACCCCGGTGTTCCGACTAGGCTATGTTCGGAGACCCCAGACCACGGCCGGCAACTCTTTCATCCATCGACCAGGTGCTCTGTCATTCTCGGTGTACAACCTTTTCTTGAGGGCGTCAATGATCATCCCGTTCGCACGCTCGACTTGGCCATTTGCTCGTGGGTGAGCTACTGACACGTATTTTATGACAATGCCTCTGTCATCGCAGAAGTCCCAAAATGTGGTGCCAGTGAACTGAGTACCCAGGTTGGTAATTATACTATTTGGGATCCTGAATCTGTGTATGATTTGATTGAGGAACTCCACAGCCTTCTCGGAGGTTGCTTTGACCAGTGGCATGTATTCAATCCACTTTGAGAACTTGTCGATTAATACGAAAACGAACTTGAAGTTGCCTGGGGCCGGTTTAAATGGTCCGATCATGTCGAGCCCCCAGCAGGCGAAAGGCCAGGACGATAGGATAGTTTGAATCACATGAGCAGGTACGTGGGTCCTTTTGGCAAAGAACTGACATCCCTCACAATGTCGGACCAGTTTTTCTGCGTCGGTGACCGCGGTTGGCCAGTAAAAACCTGCTCGGAAAGCCTTCCCGACCAGCGTTCTGGAGGCAGCGTGGTTGCCGCAGGATCCGGCATGTATGTCGTCGAGGAGCTTGATGCCATCGTCTTGTGATATGCATTTGAGCAGCACTTCAGAACTTGCATTTTTTCGCATAAGTTTGCCGTTCACCAGTATGTAATTCTTTGATCGTCGAATATGATTTGATTGAGGAACTCCACAGCCTTCTCGGAGGTTGCTTTGACTAGTGGCATGTATTCAATCCACTTTGAGAACTTGTCAATTAATACGAAAACGAACTTGAAGTTGCCTGGGGCCGGTTTAAATGGTCCGATCATGTCGAGCCCCCAGCAGGCGAAAGGCCAGGACGACAGGATAGTTTGAATCTCATGAGCAGATACGTGGGTCCTTTTGGCAAAGAACTGACATCCCTCACAATGTCGGACCAGTTTTTCTGCGTCGGTGACCGCGGTTGGCTAGTAAAAACCTACTCGGAAAGCCTTCCCGACCAGCGTTCTGGAGGCAGCGTGGTTGCCGCAGGATCCGGCATGTATGTCGTCGAGGAGCTTGATGTCATCGTCTTGTGATATGCATTTGAGCAGCACTTCAGAACTTGCATTTTTTCGCATAAGTTTGCCGTTCACCAGTATGTAATTCTTTGATCGTCGAATGAGGCGCTCGTTCTCTGTTTTATCCTGAAAGCCTGACCCGTCCGATATATATATGATGAACGGGGTGCGCCAGTCACGGTTACTGGATGTCGGAGTAGCGACGTCTACGATCATTGCCTCGGTAGGTTGCTTTTCGACCAGGCCTGAGCCCACACTTGGCTCATGAATGTCCTGGACGAAAACACCTCGCGGGATCTGGGCCCGAGATGACCCTAACTTTGACAACGCATCCGCTGCTTGGTTCTTATCCCGGACCACGTGGATGTATTCTATGCCGTAGAATTTGGCTTCCCATTTGCGAACTTCTTTGCAGTAGAGATCCATCTTCTCGTGGGTTGCGTCCCATTCCTTATTGAGCTGGTTGATGACTAAAGCGGAGTCGCCGTGAACGTAGAGGCGTTTGACTCCCAGCTCAACGGCTAGTCGTATGCCGTGCGGCCATGATTCGTACTCGGCGACGTTATTCGATGCCAGAAAAAGGATCCTAAGGACGTAGCGCAGTTTGTCCTTGTTAGGCGACACGAAAAGTATCCCAGCGCCGGCACCGTTGATGTTCAGGGACCCGTCGAAGAACATTGACCAGTGGTCGGAGACGTCGGAAATGGGAGGCTCGTTGAGATCCGTCCACTCTGCGATGAAATCGACCAGGGCCTGAGACTTGACTGTGGTGCGGCTTTGAAAATCCAGAGAGAATGGGCATAATTCCATCGCCCATTTTACAATTCTGCCATTGGCGTCTTTATTGCGCAGAATATCCCCAAGAGGGAAACTGGTGGTTACCAAGACTCGATGGCCGTCGAAGTAGTGCTTTAGCTTCCTTGACGTTATTAGAATGGCATATATGAGCTTCTGTATTTGCGGGTATCTGGCCTTGGACTCGTTTAAGACTTCGCTTATGAAATAAACGGGTCTCTGGACCTTGTAGACGTGGCCTGGCTCGCCTCGCTCGACCACTATTGCTGTGGAGACGACCTTATCAGTTGCTGCGATGTAAAGAAGTAGGTCTTCATTGGGCTGAGGCGCCGTGAGAACAGGCGGTGAGGTGAGGAAAGTCTTAAGCTGGGTGAACGCAGCGTCAACCTCTTCTATCCAGGAGAATTTTTCTGACGCTTTCAAGAGTTTGAAGAATGGGAGGCCTTTTTCTCCTAGTCTTGAGATGAAGTGGCTGAGAGCGGCCATACATCCAGTGAGCTTCTGAATATCCTTGACATTCTTAGGTGGTCGCATGTCAAGTACTGCTTTTACTTTTGAAGGATTCGGCCGTATGCCGTCGCGGCTGACGACGTTGCCGAGTAGTAGACCGGAGGGGACCCCAAAGATGCACTTTTTGTGATTGAGCTTCCACTTATATTTGTTTAGTGCTTTGAAGGTTCGGTCTAAGTTGTCGATTAGGGTGCTTGCGTCCCTTGTTTTGACGACGACATCGTCTACATAAGCCTCGACGAGGTCGTCACGAATCTCGTCGTGGAGGCATTGCTGGATGGCCCTTTGATAGGTGGCCCTGGCGTTTTTGAGTCCGAAGGACATGGTCGTGTAGCAATATGCGCCGAAAGGAGTAATGAAAGACGTTTTGATCTGATCGTCTTCCTTTAGCGAGATCTGGTGATAACCAGAGTAACAATCTAGAAAAGAGAGGAGTTCGCATCCGGCCGTTGAGTCGACCACCTCGTCGATGCGAGGGAGACCAAAAGGATCTTTAGGACAGTGTTTATTGAGATCGGTGTAATCAACACACATTCTCCATTCATTATTCTTTTTGCATACAAGAACCGGATTTGTAAGCCAATCGGGATGATACACTTCTTTTATGAATCCGGCTGCTAGAAGTCGTGTTATTTCTGTCCTAATAGCCTCCTTTTTGTCACGAGCGAACCGTCGTAGCTTTTGCTTGATGGGTCTTGCGGTCTTCGAGACATTTAAGGAGTGCTCGATCAGGTTTCGTGGGACACCGGGCATGTCTGCGGGTTTCCATGCGAAAACGCTTACGTTGTCCCTTAGAATCCTGACGAGCGCGTCTTCCTATTTAGGGTCCAGGTTGGCCCCGATGAGGGCCGTCTTCTCGGGGCTGCCTTCGACCAGCTACACTTCCTTGTGCTCCTTGGATTTTGAATTCTTCCTGGCGGTCTCCTGCTCGGGTAGTCGGAGCTGGTCGGGAGGTAGCTGTGCAGCTTGGGTTGCTGTTTCTGCCATGCGGATTGAGAGATCAATTGCCTCGGTGATCTTAAAGCTCTCCTCCTCGCAAGTATATGCAGTGTAGACGTTGCCTCTGACTGTTAGGACGCCTTTCTCCGTAGGCATTTTGAGGACTAGGTATGAGTAATGTGGGACTGCCATGAACTTTGTTAGCGATGGTCGGCCCAGTATAGTGTGGTAAGTCCCATCAAAGTCGGCGACCACAAAGTTGACGAACTCTGTTCGAAAGTGGTTGGACGTGCCGAATTGGACAGGCAGTGTTATCTGTCCGAGGGGCACTAAACTCTGGCTTGGCAGGACTCCCTAGAATTGAGCATCGTAGGGATTTAGCTGTGCCGGAGATATCTTGAGAGCGGGCAGGCTGTTACGGAAGAGGATGTCGATGGAGCTTCCCCTGTCCACAAGCACCCGCTCGAATCTGATGCTGTTAATGCAAGGGTCCAAGATTAGAGGGAAGCGACCTGGCTCTGGGATAGCGGCCCACTGATCCTTCCTGCTGAAGGAGATTTCTCTGTGTGACCACGGGGGGAATTTCGGATCTGCGATCAGGCCTTCCGAGCTGTCTATGTTGAGGCAGGCTCTTTTTAGGAGCTTTCTTTCTCGCTTAGATTCGATGGAGACCTTGCCCCCGAAGATGGAGTGGACCACGTCGGTGGGACTGACATATTGGTGTCGTGGGTCCCTATCTTGGTCCTCGTCCTCGTCTTCGTGGTCGCGCCCGTCTTGTTTCCCGTTTTTCTTGGCGGAGTCGTCTTGGGAGGCTCGCCGCGTATAGATGTTTTTGAGGACGCGGCACTCTTCCATGGTATGGTTGGACTTCGGATGCAGTTGGCACGGTCCCTTCAACGTTTTGTTGTAGTCTTCTTGGTAGTCCCGCCGCCCGTTGGGGCGTGTTGATATTTGGTAACGCAATAAGGAAATGATCCGCAAGCGCACGGATATCGGTGAGCATTTCACCCGGGAGGTTATCCAGAGTTATCGTATTTATATTTTTACCACTAGGAGAAAGGGTGCATCTGACTAACCAAATCTATTGCTACTATCCCTTTAGGCTACAAAGAATGTCTCTCGATGTGAGTGATAAATAGAGAAGACTGCAACCGTAGTCTCCTTCTAACCTTGGTAAGGATGATCTACTGTTCTAATGGGGAGGCTAACGGAATCTAGACACCACAAAGGATGTTCAACCCGCACCTATAAACCCTATCCTTCCTGCTAACGAGATGTGATCTACAAAGGTAACTCAGAATTGTCGCGTTCCTCACTACTACCACGGTCCAGCTAGTCAGGGAATATCTATGAGTACCCCAGCCTAAACACCACGTTTACGCCAGCAATGATTACTCTAAACTCTACGCGAAGAGATTAAAGTAAACTCATAAACCATAAGAACAATAAAACAAGAACTTACTAGAATTTAGAAGTCGAAATACTGAAGAATCCTAGGAGCAAGCTTCGGGTTAGGAGAACTTGATCCCGCAGGTACAAGCTTGGAGTAGACACCGACAGGCCGGGCTTCCTCCAATCTACACCTCCACTCTATCTCTCTCAATCTAGTAGAAACTAGAAGATCTATTTCTACCTTACATTGGTTGCTAAGCCTAAAAAGAAATATTAATTAGAGAAGAGGTTTTCCTTCGAGGGCACCCCTCAATCTCTATGATAATTTCTTCATATCTTCTCCAGGGGCTAGGGGGTCTCCTTATATAGTCCTCCCCTTCTATGTGTTTTTGGGTCGATAGGCGAGGTGGTACTATGTTTTCCTTGATCCAATAGGTCGGTGGAACATCCCGAGCGAAGAGAGTCCTGATCTGGTTCCAACAGGGGGCGGGCGCCCAGGTCCTCAGGGCGGGCGCCCTGGGCCTGGCCCCTTTCGGCCTCCGCTTCCTTCCCGTGGCTTCTGGAGACTTCTAGATGGTAGAAAATTGCGCGGTGCGTTGATATCTCTATGTAATCCCGACATGTGGGCCTTTCTTTCGTATTTCCTGATAATCCCCTGCAGAAATAGACAAACACCAAAACTCGTGGAATTCTGTCAGATGAAACCCTAAGTCTAGATGTTGATTTCATTTGGATCCTTTTCTTTGTTTATTTGATAATTAAATTTGATACTTAAGGACCGTCAACAAACTCCCCCAAGCTTACCTCTTGCTCGTCCCGGAGCAAGGATAGACTCAGCAATGGATTAGAAGTTGTTGCAATATCTTTAAAAATTGATGGTACACATGCTTTTTAAATAAGATCTCATCTCTAAGTTAGAGTAAACTGTCAAGACTTAAAACTTACTTTACCTTAACCATGGGACTTGTAACCGTCACTTCTGTCTTGAGAGGTTAAAAGATAGAACAGTCTAGCCAAGTGCCACGTCTCTTATTCTTGATCAGCTATAGCTCTGGGGTTTTTTGTAGATTTTCAAATAAAACTCAGAGATTCCTTGTATGACTCTCTCATATCTCTCTTTTGTGGTATTTCTGGATCCTTACCAAGGCATTGATGGTATATGCCTTCTCTCAAGATATATGGTATTTATGGTATAAGGCATAGTGACATTGCCTTCTCTCTCACCCTACTCTAATAAGGCTTGATATCTGGAGCTCATAGGTGGGAGACAGTTAATACATACTTACAAGACATTTATTGCATAGTCAAACCATGGATCCAGAGAAACAAATCAATAAGCCAAATCAAGATGTGCATGTGTGGCGAATGAATGGTGTATGGTGATGATGGTAATAACAATGGTGAAAGTCTAATTCTACTTTTGCTCTTTTGAGGGGATACATACCTTCCTTGCTTTTTGAAACTTTATGAGGAGAATGAGATGCTCTTCTTTTTCTTTCCTCTCAGGTGGGTATCTTGTACCCTTAATTCTACTGTCGGACACTTGTCCATTTTTACCTCTCGTCTCACTTTTTCTTTCTTTCGAGGTTCCGGGCACTTGCCCCTTTTTATTTCCTCGTTTATATATTTTTTTTCTCTTTTCTTTCTCTTTTTTTTAGAGCACTCATCTCTTGAGGTAATATAGCAAGTGGTAGTAACCAAAATATTTGGAGCATTTATTTCACAGGAAATAACAGGGATAGGAAAATGTTTTTGACTATTCTCTCCCGGATTAGGAGTAGAATATTTTTGGGTGATTCTGGAGATGGAAATGGATGGATATATGTGGATGGTACTTCCGGAGTAGAAGTAGCATATATGAGTGAACGTGCAAGTGAATCTTGATTTAACCACATGACAAGCTCCTAAGGGTCTACACAGCTTGACCACACTCAATGCTCATAAGCAGTAAATAGTAAATGTGTGGCTCAAAGTCTAGCAAGCATGTATATATGGCTGTGGTAGGAATTTAAACTCTCATCATACAGGAACTCATCATGCAATATTTTAATGATTTTTCAAGATAAAATTTTCCAGAATTCTAGCATCTCTAGGAACAGATAAACAGCAGCTCAACCTTCCCATATCATATCCGTTAACAACTTAGATTTCAGATCAAGTTTCCATCCCACAAGTTTAGGTCTAGAGCAAGATTTAAATTATAACAGTTATGTCTAAACTTGAGAGAGAACTTAAAATGTGCAAATTAGGCAGAGCAACTATTCATCATATCCATGCTAGAGTTTTATTATTAAGATACAGATTAGCATAGCCACTTTATTTATTTATACACTAAGCAAAAGATATATATATATATAAGCACAAAATCTTTATTTGGTTTTTTTCGTAGTTATGTATATTTATATTCTAATATAATATAAGTATAAAGATAGGTAGAAATACTTAGCGAGATAAATGGGGGTGCTCTCCCCCAAGCTGAATTTTGACGTAATTTCTCTTGATGTAGCTAGCAGGTGGTAGAGGTGTATTTGAAAGTCAGCAGCATTCTAACAGCGATTAGAATGTCCTCCGTCTGCTAGTCTTCTTGATTCATAAATTCTGTGGAACTCAAATAGACAACAAAGCTTGTGGAACTAATTAAGTGTTAGCATAAATATCTAGCCTTTATCATGTTGAGCCTCCTCAATAAATGTTATACTCTTTGGTAGGATCATAAATTTATTTTTATATTTTCATTTTTATAGGACAGGAATATATTTATTTTATTTCTATGCCACCACAGTGAATGTACTTATGGGTTTTATGCCACTCGTATTCTCACATGGGGCTTACTGTTTTTCACATTTTTACTTTCTGTTTAGAACTTAATTAACTAAGTGAACTACTTGAAATAATTGAAAGGGAAAGGATAACTACCAAGTTTACCTCTTGGCAAGGCGTTCGGTGTTTTTAAGTCCTCCGAACGGGACTCTCTTCCTTCTCAATTATCCTAAGGTTCATTGGGTGGCGTAGTCGGTACTTCCGGCAGCGTCTCCTCTTCATGTATAGTTATCTTCATTTTCCACACCTGACTCGGTGCTTCGGTCTCCTCTGGATAATTCTGTTTAAACTCAACGTCTTCTGACCTTACAACTTCTCCTTCGTAGTCTGCCGATCCGTTCTTGATGATTTGCCTCCTCTGGTTGCGGTTGCGTCGTCTTCTTGTCCTGACCTGCTTAGAGTCTTCAACTATATAGTTATGGTCAGTAAAATAGTTGCGTACCTTCTCAGAGGGGAGTACATGTGGACTTCTCCGGTTCCAATGTAGATGATTGCGTTGATAGTGTTGAGGAACGGTCTTCCAAGGATGGTGGGTGGATCATATTCATCTTCTCCCATGTCAATGACCTGAAAATCATCTGGAGCTGAATATATTGGTTGTAGGGGCATGGTTCCATGCAGGAGCTGATAAGTGACTGCGGCCATTATGTTGTCATCAAATCCGGTGTCGTAGAGTGTCTTCTAAAAAGAGTATCCATTGGTTGCGCACTCGATGCTTGGAACACCAGGGTCGTCCTTCTTGATCAAAAAAGGTGACTTGAGTCGACGATGTTGACCTCTTCCGACAAGGATCCAATGTTTTAAGCCTTCTAGACAAGACTTTCCACCATCTTCATCCCTTAGGTGCATCATTTGATTAGGTGTGGACCTTGACATCTGCACCTCTTGATACGGTGTCACCCATGTTCTTCTTTGCCCAGTAGTTCGAAGTATGGTGTTGGCAATATCCTGCTCAGTGTGTTTGTGCTCATAGATCCAGGTCCTTCACTTGGTGGAGTCTGGGAGTTGTAAAACTCCTCCATGTTTTGCTTGAAGTGTACCTGTTCATAGAGACAAGGCAGAGATCAAGTGCATGGGCTCTGTTGGTGGAAAACACCAACAGAACCAAAAGTGTATTTGTTCTTCTCTAACCTTAAGCATAGTGAGCAAGACAAAGTTGATGGATAATAAGATCATGAGTGTAGTATTTGAAACATTTGTCAGATCAGATGGCTCAACCTAATGGAAAGATAATCTATCTATATTTATGTTTTGTTTATATCTTCCAAACATTGAATGTGCAACATATTAGCTTATATGTTTAGGAGCGTGGGATTACGAAGGTAGTTCTAAGAACAAAGATTAAAGGACCAAACATGTTGAATTAATTGAGTTGGTTATCTGGAGTTATAAATAATACATGTTTGTCTCTTTATTTATGTGAATGCTAGAACCAAGGAGAAGCTTATAAAAGCGATAGTCAAGTACCTTAAGGTGTTACCTTACTTGAAGAGTGACGGTACAATATCACCTTGTGGAAGCTTTCCTTTCTTAGCGGTTGTGCATCGTGTTTGTGGCACCCTCCATGAATCATCTCTTATGAGCTACGTCTTTCTTGCGCAAATTGTTAAACTTCATGTGTCACTTTCTTCATCTCCAATGCGAGTTTATCTCAGGACTTCCCAGGTTGATATTGAAAGTTTTCCTGCAGGGGTTAGTCCAACAAAATATCCCATATCTACTATAGCATACTATCGGCTTAAAAATCAACCTAGACACCATGTCTAATTTGATTTAGAAGGGCATTTTAACCTAAGCACCATGCTTAATTTAAAATCCCTTGGAAGTAAGATCATCATTCCTAAACTAAGCACCATGCTTAATTAAGAGATAAATGAAACTATTCCAAACCTAGACATATACTAAAGCAAATAAAGGTAGCATGAGAGCATTTATAGAGATCTACTTAAGTGGAGATGAAGTAGTGTAATTAGTATTTAACAAATTGAGCATGTCTTAAAGGTAAGGACAACCAACGTAGCAACATGGCAAAAGATGTTTTTATGTAAAGTACTCCCCTAAGCTTGAATTTTACAAAATTCAAGTTTGGATGAATTTAATTCAATGTTGTGTGATGGTTGGATGGACATACCCTGTGCTTGTCATTCATCCGATCTTCTTGCTCCAATCCTGGAAAGGTTAGTGACAAGAATACCCGAAGGAATATTTCTACAATTATCTTTATATGCTCAATACACAAGGCAATGTTGCAAATAATTAGAAGTTCATGTTATGATCTGATAAGTGTTTGTTTTAGGACATTAAGCTTGTCCTTGGGAAACCATCAAGTTATGTTGGTGAAGTGGTTTCCCCTCCAACATCTACCAATATCAAGATCAACTCAACGATATCTGCAATATTTATTATAGACATATGCATCGACAACCGCCCTTTTAAAGTTTTTATAAATGAAGAGGAAGAGGGGGTTGGAGATCTCAAATGTGGTAAGGATGGAGAGACAAATTGATTGGAGAGATGTTTTATATGAGCAAGGACTGGGTGAGGTATTTTTGAAATAACTTCCATGCTCACTGTTGTTTCTCTCATTCTTAAACTCCAAGGATGATTCTTCATGAATGCTTAAAATTCCTCTAGGATTGTCTCTCAGGTTTGTTTTATCTATCCATTCAATGGTGATAGCACACGGATTTTTAATGCCCTCTAGCCATTGATGTTGCTCTTCTTGATCCTCCTCCTTATGCATGGGATGTCTAGAGAGATTCATAGGATTATCGGGAGGTTCAAGAGAAAAAGCATAGTAGAAATTATTAAGCTCAAGGATGGGTTGGATAGCTGAATTATGGGATTGAAATGTTTGGAAATCAGCTATTGAAACTTCCTCTCCTTGTATGGGAGATGATTCCTTCTCTATCTCTAAGATTTTTATATGAAGACTAGTGCAAGAAGGATGTCTACGAATGAAGACATACCTTCCTTTACTAATAGATAAAGAAAGAAAGACTCTACCAAAGGTTATATGATTAAGACCAATGTGAAAATATCTAGGAAAAACATGGTCTTGTAGGGCTAGGTCTAAACCAGAATTTATAGAAAGATTAAAAGATTCCCTAGGTGTAGCTAAAAGTGCATTATCTTTTTGATTAAAAGATAGGACCTCAGCTATAGAAAAGGGTTGGTTTTGACCTATTGCAATCAACTCCGGACACAGATCATAATTAGGGGCAGGACGTGTTGACTCCCATGGTCTATGGCTGGTCTCCGAAGGTGCAAAGAATTTAATAATAGGTATGGAATTTGAGTTATCCATAAAGATAAAAATAAAAAGATAAAAGAATAAAAGTATAAAAGTATAATACAAGATAATAGCAAGACTCAAAGTTATCTCAGCAAACCGTCTTTTTCCCCGGCAACGGCGCCAGAAATGCTTGTTGATATTTGGTAACGCAATAAGGAAATGATCCGCAAGCGCACGGATACCGGTGAGCATTTCACCCGGGAGGTTATCCAGAGTTATCGTATTTATATTTTTACCACTGGGAGAAAGGGTGCATCTGACTATCCAAATCTATTGCTACTATCCCTTTAGGCTACAAAGAATGTCTCTCGATGTGAGTGATAAATAGAGAAGACTGCAACTGTAGTCTCCTTCTAACCTTGGTAAGGATGATCTACTGTTCTAATGGGGAGGCTAACGGAATCTAGACACCACAAAGGATGTTCAACCCGCACCTATAAACCCTATCCTTCCTGCTAACGAGATGTGATCTACAAAGGTAACTCGGAATTGTCACGTTCCTCACTACTACCACGGTCCAGCTAGTCAGGGAATATCTATGAGTACCCCAGCCTAAACACCATGTTTACGCCAGCAATGATTACTCTAAACTCTACGCGAAGAGATTAAAGTAAACTCATAAACCATAAGATCAATAAAACAGGAACTTACTAGAATTTAGAAGTTGAAATACTGAAGAATCCTAGGAGCAAGCTTCGGGTTAGGAGAACTTGATCCCGCAGGTACAAGCTTGGAGTAGACACCGACAGGCCGGGCTTCCTCCAATCTACACCTCCACTCTATCTCTCTCAATCTAGTAGAAACTAGAAGATCTATTTCTACCTTACATTGGTTGCTAAGCCTAAAAAGAAATATTAATTAGAGAAGAGGTTTTCCTTCGAGGGCACCCCTCAATCTCTATGATAATTTCTTCATGTCTTCTCCAGGGGCCAGGGGGTCTCCTTATATAGTCCTCCCCTTCTATGTGTTTTTGGGTCGATAGGCGAGGTGGTACTATGTTTTCCTTGATCCAATAGGTCAGTGGAACATCCCGAGCGAAGAGAGTCCTGATCTGGTTCCAACAGGGGGCGGGCGCCCAGGTCCTCAGGGCGGGTGCCCTGGGCCTGGCCCCTTTCAGCCTCCACTTCCTTCCCGTGGCTTCTGGAGTCTTCTAGATGGTAGAAAATTGCACGGTGCATATCTCTATGTAATCCCGACATGTGGGCCTTTCTTCCGTATTTCCTAATAACCCCCTGCAGAAATAGACAAACACCAAAACTCGTGGAATTCTGTCAGATAAAACCCTAAGTCTAGATGTTGATTTCATTTGGATCCTTTTCTTTGTTTATTTGATAATTAAATTTGATACTTAAGGACCGTCAATAGGGCGCTTGACTGTATTCACTTCGTGATCATGGTCGCGGGGGCGCTTTCCTCTGAAATCGTCGCGATTGTCGCGCCGCCTGTCCCAACCTTCCCTGTGATCGCGGTTATCGGGGCGGCGGTGGTTCCTGTTGTCGAAGCGGCTGCGGCTATCATCTCGCCGAGGAGGCTGGTCGGGACCTCTCGCATCGTCCCGGATGAGTTTTTCTGCGTTGTCGTCGTCGGTGTAATTCTTAGCTGTGGCGAGGAGCTCGGCCATCGTTGTTGGCCTTTTGCGCAGCAGCTTGTTCCTCAGTGCTTCATGGAAGCGCAGCCCCTTGATGAAAGCAGATATGTCCTCGTCGTGGGAAATATTCAGGATCTTAAGACGCATATCCGAGAATCGTCGAATGTAATCGCGCAAAGGCTCATTTTTTCTGTCCCTTATCCTTTCGAGGTCGTACTTGTTCCCAGGCTGCTCGCATGTGGCGATAAAGTTGTCGATTAAAGCCTGGCGTAGCTCTTCCCAAGAGTCGAAAGAGTCCTCGGGCAGGCCAAGGAGCCACTGGTGACCAGCCTGGTCGAGGACTACCGGGAAGTAGTTGGCCATGACGTGCTCGTCTCCTGCTGCTGATCAGACGGCGATCTCGTAAAGAGTGATCCAGTTTTCAGGATTTTCTTTGCCGTCGTATTTTTTGAGTTTCTCGAGCTTGAAATTGTGGGGCCACACGACCTGGCGGAGGTGCGAAGAGAACTGTCTTAGGCCCGGGGGGCCGTGTGTTGCATCGTATTCAATATGACGCAAGTTTTCGTGGACTGCTCTCTCCGTAGCGCGCCTGTTGATGCGGTCTCGGGCGTCTTTGCGAGGGATGTTGTATCGAAGATCCCTGTGCTGGTTTACTTGCTGACCACGCCCGTGATTCTGCTCGCGATGGCCGCCAGCATCGCGACCGTCGTCGCCACGCCGTGAGTCTTTTCGATGATTGTTGGGGGAACGGTTGCGGTGGTGCCCGCTGGGCGGTGGTGAGGTCCGGCTGTGGTGGGTCTGGTCGGAGGAGGCCTCTGTATAGGAGACGGCTTGGACTCTTTTGAGCAGAGTGGCCGTTTGTCCCATCGCGGCGATCAGATATGCTCGAACGCTGGATCGGACGCCCTGGCACTCTGGAGTATCAGGGAGTCGATCTAAATTGGCCATGGCGACAGCCACATTGGCGCTTGGTGTTTTGTAGACTGGCTGATCCCCGACCATGTCAAAAGCATCGCCGAGGTTCTTGGGGGGGAGTTGGCGTTCCTCGTCCGCACGTCGTCGGGCACGGTCGGCGTTGCGCTGCTCGCGGAGCTGCCTCTGCTCATCTGTTTCTCCATCAACGGCCGGCTCGTCGGCGCTGACGTTGAAAACGATGTCTCCTCGCCGAGGTGGGAAGACTGGGAAACGAGAAAAACCCGGTGGATATGGAGGCAAGTCCAAGTCGTAGTCCTTGTCCTCGGAGTTTATGACTTCAGTAGGAACAGAGCCAGTGCTCGAATTTGTGCTGGAAGCCTGGCCGTCCCGTAATTCTCGGATTGTCACCATGTTGACGTAGTGATGAGCTGGTCGACCGCTCCACTTTGGCGACCAACCCGCCTCGTTGAAAAGGGATTGGATGTGCCGCGAGTAGAGGGAGGCTGAGTTGTTCAGACCGCAAGGATAACCTTCCTCCGGATCGGCCTTGATCTTGACGGACCGTCCCGAGGGGGTGGAGGTTACCGTCAGAGACATCCCCAGCTGTTCGTGTGTGATGACACGAGTTGGCCGGTAGGAGTTGGAAGAATCCGTTGGTGCGGCTTGATCAGGTTGACGCAATATCCCATCTACTAGTTGGGAAGCTTCGAGAAGCCTAGAATCGGCGCGATCTGTAACACCCTAGGTGTTAAGCATGCATTTAGCCCTATCACAACATGCATAAGCATTTTCATCAAGCATAGCATCATGAGCATGTCATTCATCCCAAAACATGATTTTATGTGCTTTATTTCATGTGTTTTAATTATGCTAAAATATGATGCTTGCTTCCAAAAATGTGAAATATTCAAACTAGGTTGATTTATGTGTAAGAAGAATTTAGAGTATTTTTGTGTAATTTTTGGAGCTATGGAATTTGAGAAATGGAATTTATACCAGATTTCCAAATTGAATTTATTTAAAAACCTAGAACTAAGTTTTAATTTGTAATTCAAATTCTATTTGGAATTTGGTCTTGCTTATTAAAGCAAAGTTGTAGAGTTTTTGTTTTGGAACAACTTTGTTTTTGGGAGCAAGAGGTGAAAATGATATTAAATTGGTCCAAATGAATTTAGAAAGAATTTGGAGAAAAGAAATTCAAAAAAAAGGAAAGGGGCAGGCGCTGCTGGGCCAACCCCGCTTCCCTTTCGGCCCAGCGAGCGGCCCGGCCTGCCTCCCCCTTCCCCTCTCTCCCGCGCGCGCGGCGCCCGCCTCGCTCCACCCGGCGCCGGCCACGTGGCGGCCGTACGCCGGCGTTGGACGCGCCGCGGCCGGCCTCCAACCCCCCTGGTCGGGACGCCGGCTCGGGCTCCCAGGCCATTTCCTTCGTTCTGTCCCCCGCGCCCTCCTTCTCCTTCCTCCCTCCGCTCGCACCGCACAGCAGCAGCTCCTCCGCGCGCCATTGCCGGAGAAAGCCCCACCGCTCGCCGCCGACCGCACCAGAGCCTCAAGCTCACCGCCGAGAGCACCAGCGCCTTCGTCATCGTTAGGGTAAGCTTGTGCGCGCGTTCTACCGAGGTGAGAGTCCGTCGAGCGCCGGAATCGCTCGCCGGAGTTACCCCGAGCTCGCCGGAGTACTCCGCCGCGACGGATCTTGTGTTTCTTTGCCTCTTTTCGCTGGTTCTTGGGTGCGCTAGGTCGGTAGGGTGGTGAGGAAGCTCGGAGAGGCGTTTGCGCACGCTCTACCGCGCCGGAGTGGCCTGGCCACGGCGAGCAGCGCCGCCGTGCCGCCATGCATGCTCGTCGGAGGTGTTCCGGTCATCCTCCGGCCAATCCAAGGGTACCGTTGGGTGCGCCTCGCTGCGGGAAGCACGTTGGTGCTTACCCCGTGGCCGGAGACTTCACCGCCGGCGAGATCTGCTCGTCGGAGGTGAGCTCCCTCTCGGTCTCACTGACCGGTGGGGTCAGGGACCCACTGTCAGTCGCAGGGGGACCCCTGTGGGTGTAGATCTGGGTGTGTGTAGCCTTTTTCGTCGGTTTTCTTGAATAAATAATTTCCAGAAATTGATTCAAAACTAGTAAAATTCATATCTTGAGTTCTACAGCTACAAATTGGATGAAATAAATTTTGGTGTGCTCTATATTTCTAGATCTACAGTTTGATGTAATTGCATGTCATGTTTGAGTAACTTTTCTGAATGAATATATTTAATACATGTTTTTGCTAAACTTGGAGAATGCATAGTAAATAAAATATGGTTCAGAAAAATGTGAAACTTGATTTGTTGGCTCTGCATGTATGTTTACTCACTGGGAAAATATTGCTACATATTATTTGGTGTATAGATGAATTTAAGGTAATTTAAATGCTTGCATGGCAGTGATTTATGATTTTTAATAATTAATTGGATCATGCAATAAATCTGGAAAATTTTGTGGGTGTTTCTTATGATATTAGACAAATTGTAAAAATATGAAATCTGTTGTTTGACACATATATCACAGTAGAGTGATTATACTTACCCTATGAATTAATCTTGTGATTTTTGTGGCTCAAAATAAGTATCCAAAAATTATGAAAAATTTACAGTAGACTTTATGCTTAGCTGGTAGTCTCCTGTAATTTTTGTGGAATTGATTGATGAACAGAATTGCATGTGATTTTTAATAGGCCTAGAAATGAATAAAGAAAATTTTGAAGTGTTGTGTATATAGGTTGAATAGAATAGGTTGGGTTTGGTGTATCTTTGAAGCATCATGTGGTTGCTGGTTGCATTTGAAAAATAATTGTAGAAGAGAATGCAGTAGATGTTTGATTCAATTGTTTGTTCTTGGATGATGTTGACTACCTTGTAATGAGCATGACCGAGTACATTGCATATGCAGCATGTCATGACTCCTTTGGTACTTTCTCATACAAGCATCCACTCGGGCATCTCGCACTCCACTCATAAGCACCCATGCATCATACAGGCTCGCAGGAGAACGAAGTGGGACCCGAGGAACCCGAGGAGATTCAGGAGCAGGAACCTCCGGAAGCACAGGAACCCAGAGAGGAGCTGCAGGAGTGTCTGGATCACCGACCCAGCACGTTTGAGAAAGGCAAGCCCCGGAGCATTCTAAGTCTCCCTATTCTCGCTAACTTATATGATGCGCTATAATTGTTCTACTATATTGCATCTAAGTGATAGGATTTGATTGATACCGTTGATGCATATGTACTCCTTGTTATCCCTACTCATTCACCTACCTTGTCCTATGTAGATAGGCACAGAGTCTATGCTTAGCTTGCTTAGTCCAGTAGAAGTCAGGTGATTTCCTGTCACCTGCGAGAAATAGGTGGATACCTGCTTGATTAAGCATTGGTTGCTTGGGGAAAAAACTAACCAAGTATGGAATGTAACTGGAGACCGGGCAGGGTCTTATGGTGGGTTGACCATAGTGCCCCTGACTGCGTCGATTAAGGACCGATCGTTGACGGCCCTCTTGTCATGTTGAACGCATGCCCCACACTTAGCTGGAAGGATAAGTCGTTCCGACCGCGAAGCCTGAACACTATCCGGGCCGGGAATCGAGCCGCCATGCGCTGTTTGGTGATGGTTGAGGAGAACGATGAGGGCGCGGCGCGCAACCTTGGTATACCTTGGATACCTCGGTCGCTGGAACGGTCCTCGGATACTGGCGGTGCCTGCCGAACCCGCGAATTGGTCCTGGATAGTGTAATACGGTGATCTGTAGCTCACTTGATCAGTGAGTGTGGTTTGTGTGGGGAATACCTCGCCAGCTGGTTAGAAATTGATTCGAATCGCCATCGCTCCTGGATAGTGAGCACTTGACATGAGCTTCGTCCTCGTAGTAATGACTATGGAACACTTGGGTTATGTTGATGAATGGTTTTAAGAAATGCTATGATGAGGTACTCTCATAGCCTTATACTCGCTTGTAATAGTGCAGGTGCAAACCTAGATGATAGGTAATGATACTTTCAACTTGAGCAAATTAAAAGAAAAAAGACTTATGTAGGTTATGATAGTAAAATCCTGCGGTTTTGCAAAATGGTTGTCAGCTACCCCACTATATAGCCTTCATGATCCTTGATGAGTTCTTATTTTAAGTTTATGACGGGTAAGTCTAGCTGAGTACCTTCTCGTACTCAGGGTTCTACTCCCATGTTGTTTTGCAGATGGTCAAATGTACTATGGTTATTGCATCCTCTGTCTGTACCCAGCCATGGGTGATGACTAGACCAAGGGCGATGGTCACTCCGTCTTCTCTTTTGCTTTTGTGGGAATGACCGAACTATGGCACTGTATCAGACTAAGCGTGTGTGTTGTATTTTCGAACTACGAAGCTTCCGCTACTTGAAGAACTTGGTTTGTAATAACTTTAAGAACTCCGATGTATTTTATGAATGTTGTAATCTAGATGTATTTGTGAATGGCGACTGCTAAACTTATTGCGATCTTGGCTGTTGTGCGATATGTGGTTTAGCGAGTTACTGTTCATAAGTACATTCTAAACAAAATCTAAACCGGTCTAATAAAGGATTTTATTAATTAATAATGATCAAGGTGTTAAACTAAGTTTTGGAAAACTATCTAGTGTGCCATGGTCATATCCTTTATGCCCAGTTAAGGACTCTAAGGTGGCTAGTTAAGTACTGACTTGGGGGTTAATGCATCATATTTTTATTTCGTCGCTCATACGGCGTGCAATAGTATGAGTACCATTCATTTGAGTAGTAATGTATGGATCTATTTTTCCTCTACGTTATGGTAAGTGGGAGCTGTGAGAGCATGATCGGATACACTGCCGGTCTAGGGTAGTGTTGTTAGGTACTGGGTCATGCACACATGTTTTGGTGTGTCTTGGAAACAGTACCGCATGTTGGGAATTCCGTCTTGAGAGGCGATGCCGTCATTAGGGTGGTGATATGGGTAGCAACACATCACATGCATGGACGGGTGTCAGTGTATGTGAAGTGCATAGTTTTAAATTTTGTTTTGCATTAGCATACTGTGGGTGGGCTGAAATGAGTTTTCTGCAGGTACCCTAACCACGTTCTTGCTTAGAACGCTAGTTACGTTATGAGGGAACGTTGTGTGCCACCGCATATACCGCTTAGTGTTAACCTTTGTTTCTAAGTTTGTGAGATCGTAAGTTCATGCATGCATCATGTTCATGTCATATCATTGCTTACTTTCCCCCTTAATTTAATATGTCCCAATTCTAAATAAAATAATTAAAAGTAATCCTCGCTCTTACCCACGGTATTCCATTTGCAGCAGATGGCACGCACTAGGCTCACCGCTCGCAAGTCCACTGGTGGGCGGGCCCCTCGCCATCCGTTGGCAGCTAGGAGCTCGCGACATAAGAGCAAGTTCCTAGAGGAGTTTGGGATGCCCACTTTGCTTTGGAGGGTACTCAGTTTGATGAGGTATCCCGAAGGAAGGGAGCCTCGCTACTATTGGGATAAGGAGCCGCTTGGTGACGAGACCCTGGTTGGGATCGAGGCAGTTGTCCCTACCAGTGGAGGAGACCTTGCTTTTGGTGGCTGGGTGTACGAGTCCCGAGGTGTCACGCCTTTCCACGGTGCCAGTAGGGCAGCTTTCGTAGTTCTGAGGGAACTCATGGAGAGGTTTCCACAGGAGCTGGCCCACGCCTTCGCTGGGGTGTTTCCCCGGGGTGACCCCTACACTTCGGTGTGGGATCAGTCCGAGGTGAGCGCTCTAGAAAGGAGTGCGGTTGAGGACCAGCACAGTGACAGCGCAGCTATGAGTGCCATGTACGCCTTGATGAAGACCTATGGAGGTCTGGAGCGTTGTTTGGGTCGCTTGTCCGGGTATCTTCTCACCGTCCAGGATGAGAATCGTCAGTTGCAGCGTGAGTTCGACTCTGAGGTTGAGAGGCTGCAGGCAGAGTTGGCCCGTGTGACTAGAGAGAGAGACCAGGCAGTCCAGAAGAACAGCGAGCTAAGTCAGGACCTGCTTGCAGTGCGAGAGCAGAGGGACAGGGTGACTAGTGCTCACAGGAACTGCGAGCGCATGCTAGTCCATGTGCTTGGACAGAGGAATGAAGCCTGGCACGAGGAGGACACTTTGAGGGCCCGACAGCTAGAGCTAGAGCAGCAGCTAGCTAATGCGGAGGAGTACAATGAGAACTTGCATGAGGAGATCCACCAGCTGCATAACCAGCTCCACCCTCACCACCTGCCTGGAGCAGCTGAGCTAGACTCTGAGGACGAGATGGACACGGATCCCGAGATAGGAGCAGCTGCTAGTGGAGATGAGGATGAGGATGGCCCCAGCATGGACAGTGACCATAGCGAGTAGATGCTAGGGCTCTAGAGCCAGTCCTTATTCTTGTGTTGTTGTATGTTGCATGGCATGTCGTGTACTTTTGGATCTGGGCTATGTAAGACTTATAAGTTAATGCTGAAAGTCCAGTATATGTATGCTGGCAAGTTGGATGTACGCGAACCTTGTTGCGTAAATGTTAAGTAATCTGTTAGTGATGTTGTGCGTAGATGATGAATTGTTGTGCCTCTGTTTATTGTGCGAATTTATTCCCTCAGTAAATTCAGTACGGCACGATTCTACACATTTCTACCGTTGATAACAACTCCTAACAAATGCTTATCATTGACGTATGCAGATGGTGCAAACACGTGGCGGGGGTAACAGCAATCCGGACCTTGGAGCAGGTACATCCGGAGGTGGGGCTCAACGGAATGAGGACAGAGCACCAACACCGCCACCACCACCGCCTCCTCCGTACACTGCGGACATGTTTTTCGCGCAGTTTCTGGGGAGCCAACGCAACATGGAACAGATGCAGCGCAACATGGAAGAGGCTCTGCGCAACATAGCTGACAACACCCGTCGTGGGGATAATCAGGGTGGCCGAGAGGTCAACCAGTACAGTTCGTTCAAGGACTTCATGGATACCAAGCCACCAATGTTCAAAGAAGCTTTGGAACCGCTTGAGGCAGATGAGTGGATCAACACCATGGAGCAGAAGTTTCGTCTTCTCCGAATGACAGAAGAACTTAAGGCTGAGTATGCGGCACATCAGTTGCAAGGATCCGCTGGGATTTGGTGGTCCCATCACCGTACAACCTACCCAGAGGGAACCCCAATTACCTGGAACCGTTTCACCACAGCTTTCCGGGGAAATTACATTCCTCCGGGTGTGGTTGAAATGAAGGTTGGGGAGTTCATGAGGCTGTCCCAGGGGACGAAATCGGTGAAGGAGTATCTACATGCTTTCAATAATCTCGCTCGCTATGCCCCTGAGTTTGTAAACACGGAGGCTAAGAAGATTGCTAGTTTCCAGAGGGGCTTGAATCCAAAGATGCTGAAGACCATGGGTACAGGGGCCAGGGCTACCTTCAATGCTTACATCAGTGACTGTCTCACCTAGGAGAACAACAACAACAACTACAGTGCATCCAAGTCATGTAAGAGGGCTTTTGAAGCCGGATCATCTCAGTCCAGGGCACCAGTGGTAGGGCGACAGCAGTATCGTCCTCCTGCCCTAGGTGCTAGGTTCCGACCGCCGCAGAGAAGGAACACCGGGCATCCAACACAGCAGAAGCCGTACAAGGTGGCGATAGCCCCTGCCAAGCCAAAGGCAGTTCAAGCTGCAGCACCTGCCGTCAACAATGCGCCCAAGGGTCCGTGCTATAACTGCCACAAGATGGGGCACTTTGCTAAGGAATGTCCCTACCCCAAGAGGCAGCAGCCAACCTATCCAGCTCGTGTGCACCATACCTCGATCGAGGAGATCCCGGAAGGAGAACCGATAACAGCTGGTATGTTTCTTGTCAACCAACATCTTGCGGTTGTTTTGTTTGATTCTGGATCATCGCATTCATTCATGAGCCAAGCATTTGCACAAAAGCATAGTCAACTAGTTACAGATCTGGGTTATGGCTACCGCATCAGCTCAGCAGGGGCAGATGTGTTGACCAATAGAGTGGTCAGAGGGGCAACCCTGGATATAAGTGGCCGAGTTTTTCGGGTAAATCTAGTGGTCATGCCTGGGTTAGTTTTGGATCTTATCATGGGCATGAACTGGATGAGAGAATGGGGTGCTGTCATAGATACTGGGAAGAGAATGTTATCTCTCAGAGAACCGCAGAGCAATCGCTCTTTTCAAGTACCTCTGCCCCATCGTCTTGACTTTGCTAGCATCTCTTGTGCTACGCACGTGGTTCCATTACCACAGATCCCAGTAGTCTATGAGTTCCCTGATGTTTTCCCTGAGGAATTACCAGGACTTCCCCCAGATAGGGAAGTAGAGTTTGCAATTGAGTTGATCCCAGGTACAGCACCAATATCTAGAAGGCCGTACCGGATGCCACCAAACGAACTCGCTGAGTTGAAGAATCAACTAAAAGAGCTACTAGATAAAGGGTTCATCCGGCCAAGCTCGTCAGAGTGGGGTTGTCCAGCGTTGTTTGTGAAGAAGAAGGATCAATCGTTGCGCATGTGCGTGGACTATCGTCCACTCAATGCAGTGACAATCAAGAATAAGTATCCCTTGCCAAGGATCGATATCCTGTTTGATCAGTTGTCCAAGGCAAAAGTGTTTTCCAAGATAGATTTGAGGTCTGGGTATCATCAAATCAAGATTCGTCCGCAGGATATCCCAAAGACTGCTTTTTCCACCAGATATGGGTTGTATGAGTACCTTGTTATGTCCTTTGGGTTGACAAATGCTCCTGCATACTTTATGTATCTGATGAATTCAGTCTTTATGCCAGAATTGGATAAGTTTGTTGTGGTGTTTATCGATGATATTCTGGTTTATTCCGAAAATGAGCAAGATCACGCCGAACATCTGAGAATCGTGCTGACACAATTACGAGAGCATCAGTTATATGCCAAGTTCAGCAAGTGTGAGTTCTGGTTGAAGAAAGTTCCTTTCCTAGGGCACATTCTGTCAGAAGAAGGGATTGCTGTGGATCCGTCAAAAGTGCAGGAAGTCATGGACTGGAAGGCACCAACTTCTGTCTCGGAAGTTAGAAGATTTCTTGGTCTGGCCGGGTATTATCGCCGATTCATACGTGACTTCTCCAAGATTGCTAAGCCAATGACAAGTTTGCTGCAAAAGGATCATAAGTTTGTCTGGACGGAAGGGTGTGAGTTAGCCTTCCGCACCTTGCGAAAGTTGCTAACCACTGCTCCCGTTCTGGCACAACCTAATATCGAAAAGCCTTTTGATGTGTTTTGCGACGCATCGAAGTGTGGCCTGGGGTGTGTGTTGATGCAAGATGGCAGGGTGATAGCTTATGCTTCCCGACAGTTGAGAAAGCACGAAGTCAACTACCCAACTCACGACCTCGAGTTAGCAGCAGTGGTACACGCTTTGAAGATTTGGAGACATTATCTGCTGGGAAATAAGTGTCACATTTATACCGATCATAAGAGTTTGAAGTACATCTTCACTCAGTCCGAGCTAAATATGAGGCAACGACGGTGGTTAGAGCTAATCAAGGACTATGATCTGGAAGTTCACTATCATCCGGGCAAGGCTAATGTAGTAGCAGATGCGTTGAGTCACAAACCGCACTATCATGTGGTTCAACCGTTGTTTGAAGATGGGTTCAATCTCATGCATCCTGAGGTCTTATGTCACATACAACTCAGTTGTTCACTCGAGAGTCAAGTCATTGAAGGACAGAAAACAGACAAGGGTATTTTCCACATCAAGGAGAAGATCAAAGATGACCCAAAAACTCAATTTCGCGTTGATGAGAAAGGGGTACTGTGGTTTCAACATCGGTTAGTAGTCCCGAAGGATCGAGAGTTGAAGAATCGCATCATGGATGAAGCCCATCTCTCTAAGCTTTCTATTCATCCTGGCAGTAGCAAAATGTATCAAGATCTAAGACCCCACTTTTGGTGGACCAAGATGAAGAAGGAAATAGCCGCATATGTAGCCCGTTGCGACACGTGTTGCAGAGTTAAGGCCATCCATATGAAACCTGCAGGTCAGTTGCAACCGTTATCAGTTCCAGAGTGGAAATGGGAAGAGGTCAGTATGGACTTTATCACAGGATTACCGACCACGAGGAAGGGGAATGACTCGATTTGGGTGATCATAGATCGATTAACCAAGTCGGCTCATTTCATTCCAGTCAGGAACACATACAGACCTCCCAAGTATGCCGATATATATATGGCTGAGATTGTTAAGTTGCATGGTATTCCCAAAACCATCATATCAGATAGAGGACCACAGTTCACCGCTCACTTCTGGGAGCGAATGCATAAGAATCTGGGAACCAGTCTGATAAGAAGCACGGCGTACCATCCCCAGACTTCAGGTCAAACGGAGAGGCTAAACCAAGTATTGGAAGATATGCTGAGGGCCTGTGTGCTATCATCCAAGGGATCATGGGAGTCATGGTTACCTCTGGTTGAATTCTCCTACAATAACAAATATCAAGAGAGCATCAAGATGGCCCCGTTCGAAGCTTTGTATGGTCGGAGATGTAGAACTCTGTTGAACTGGGTTGAACCTGGTGAGAGAAGATACTATGGTATCGACTTCGTGAATGAGGCAGAGAAGGAGGTACAAATCATACAGCAGCATATGCGCGCAGCGCAATCCCGACAAAAGAGTTATGCTGATAAGAGAAGAAGGCCACTTGAATTCAAAGTAGGTGACTATGTGTACCTCAAGGTTACGCCAATGAAGAAGGTTCAGCGTTTCTGAGTTCGAAGCAAGCTTGCACCCAGATATGTGGGACCGTATCAAATACTAGAGAGGAAAGGCCCAGTGGCCTACAAGATTCAGTTACCTGAAGAGTTGAGCTCGATCTTTCCGGTCTTCCATGTGTCGCAACAGCGGAAATGTTTGAAGGTACCTGAGCAAAGAATTGAACCTCGAGGGATCAAAATAAAAACAGATTTAGAGTATAAGGAGCAACCAGTGGGAATAGTGGATACCAAGGAACGGGTAACTCGAAACAGAATTGTCAGAACTTATAAGGTGGTGTGGAGTC
The DNA here is from genome assembly GCF_000003195.3 of Sorghum bicolor. Lineage (NCBI taxonomy): Eukaryota > Viridiplantae > Streptophyta > Magnoliopsida > Poales > Poaceae > Sorghum > Sorghum bicolor. Next base: position 24,298,426 of record NC_012878.2, read on the forward strand.
ATCATGACGATAGGGATGCCACCTTGGAAACAGAGGATTACTTGAAAACAGTTTATCCAAACATTTCCCAGGCCATTTCCTCCGTTCTGTCCCCCGTGCCCTCCTTCTCCTTCCTCCCTCCGCTCGCACCGCGCAGCAGCAGCTCCTCCGCGCGCCATTGCCGGAGAAAGCCCCGCCGCTCGCCGCCGACCGCACCAGAGCCTCAAGCTCACCGCCGAGAGCACCAGCGCCTTCGTCATCGTTAGGGTAAGCTTGTGCGCGCGTTCTACCGAGGTGAGAGTCCGTCGAGCGCCGTGAATCGCTCGCCGGAGTTACCCCAAGCTCGCCGGAGTACTCCGCCGCGACGGATCTTGTGTTTCTCTGCCTCTTTTCGCTGGTTCTTGGGTGCGCTAGGTCGGTAGGGTGGTGAGGAAGCTCGGAGAGGCGTTTGCGCATGCTCTACCGCGTCGGAGCGGCCTGGCCACGGCGAGCAGCGCCGCCGTGCCGCCATGCATGCTCGTTGGAGGTGTTCCGGTCATCCTCCGTCCAATCCAAGGGTACCGTTGGGTGCGCCTCGCTGTGGGGAGCACGTTGGTGCTTACGCCGTGGCCGGAGACCTCACCGCCGGCGAGATCTGCTCGTCGGAGGTGAGCTCCCTCTCGGTCTCGCTGACCGGTGGGGTCGGGGACCCACTGTCAGTCGCAGGGGGACCCCGGTGGGTGTAGATCTGGGTGCGCGTAGCCTTTTTCGTCAGTTTTCTTGAATAAATGATTTCCAGAAATTGATTCAAAACTTGTAAAAATTCATACCTTGAGTTCTACAGCTCCAAATTGGATGAAATAAATTTTGGTGTGCTCTATATTTCCAGAGCTACAGTTTGATGTAATTGCATGTCATGTTTGAGTAACTTTTCTGAATGAATATATTTAATCCATGTTTTTGCTAAACTTGGAGAATGCATAATAAATAAAATATGGTTCAGAAAAATGTGAAACTTGATTTGTTGGCTCTGCATGTATGTTTACTCACTGGGAAAATATTGCTACATATTATTTGGTGTATAGATGAATTTAAGGTAATTTAAATGCATGCATGGCAGTGATTTATGATTTTTAATAATTAATTGGATCATGCAATAAATCTGGAAAATTTTGTGGGTGTTTCTTATGATATTAGACAAATTATAAAAATATGAAATCTGTTGTTTGACACTTATATCACAGTAGAGTGATTATACTTACCCTATAAATTAATCTTGTGATTTTTGTGGCTCAAAATAAGTATCCAAAAATTATGAAAAATTTACAGTAGACTTTATGCTTAGCTGGTAGTCTCCTGTAATTTTTGTGGAATTGATTGATGAACAGAATTGTATGTGATTTTTAATGGGCCTAGAAATGAATAAAGAAAATTTTGAAGTGTTGTGTATATAGGTTGAATAGAATAGGTTGGGTTTGGTGTATCTTTGAAGCATCATGTGGTTGCTGGTTGCATTTGAAAAATAATTGTAGAAGAGAATGCAATAGATGTTTGATTCAATTGTTTGTTCTTGGATGATGTTGACTACCTTGTAATGAGCATGACCGAGTACATTGCATATGCAGCATGTCATGACTCCTTTGGTACTTTCTCATACAAGCATCCACTCGGGCATCTCGCACTCTACTCATAAGCACCCATGCATCATACAGGCTCGCAGGAGAACGAAGTGGGACCCGAGGAACCCGAGGAGATTCAGGAGCAGGAACCTCCGGAAGCACAGGAACCCGGAGAGGAGCTGCAGGAGTGTCCGGATCACCGACCCAGCACGTTTGAGAAAGGCAAGCCCCGGAGCATTCTAAGTCTCCCTATTCTCGCTAACTTATATGATGTGCTATAATTGTTCTACTATATTGCATCTAAGTGATAGGATTTGATTGATGCCGTTGATGCATATGTACTCCTTGTTATCCCTACTCGTTCACCTACCTTGTCCTATGTAGATAGGCACGGAGTCTATGCTTAGCTTGCTTAGTCCGGTAGAAGTCGGGTGATTTCCTGTCACCTGCGAGAAATAGGTGGATACCTGCTTGATTAAGCATTGGTTCCTTGGGGAAAAGAATAACCAAGTATGGAATGTAACTGGAGACCGGGCAGGGTCTTATGGTGGGTTGACCATAGTGCCCCTGCCTGCGTCGATTAAGGACCGATCGTTGACGGCCCTCTTGTCATGTTGAACGCATGCCCCACACTTAGCTGGAAGGATAAGTCGTTCCGACCGCGAAGCCTGAACACTATCCGGGCCGGGCATCGAGCCGCCATGCACTGTATTGGTGATGGTTGAGGAGAACGACGAGGGCGCGGCGCGCAACCTTGGTATACCTTGGATACCTCGGTCGCCGGAACGGTCCTCGGGTACTGGCAGTGTAACAGAACCGCCCAATTTACAAGAGATCAACTACGAAAAACTCCCGCCAAAGCAGTTGCTTTATCGTAATCGAACTCTCATAAACCCGGTAGTCCGTGAAATCACGAGGGATTTCAAACCAACCATCTTACAAGCCAAGGTCGTAGTGATTCAACATAACAAGTCACATGTTACATCCATTTCACAAGTAGTTTGATATACATCGGAGTTCAAGGTAGTTATTACAACTTGAGTTGAAAAGTAGCGGAAGCAAAGTAATTTGAAACTAATATTGCCCCTATTTCAAATACATGCCAGTATCCAGGTCAACTCCAACAAAAGCAACATAGATGAGGTAACTAAGAAGGATCATGCCCATGATCTTACTCCTCTAATATGGTAGGAGTCGTCCAACTCTTGCAGTAGTCATGATACATCGCAACCTGCAACAAGTGGGAATAAACCTTGAGTACGAGAAGGTACTCAGCTAGACTTACCCGTCATAAACCAGAAATAATATGACACCAAGGAGTATGCAAGGCTTTATTGGTGGAGCTAGCTTGACAACACTTTTTGCACATAAAAGCTTAAGTTGCGACTAAGTAACCTTTCAAGTATTTAGCTCAAGTTAATAATCATTAACCTATCATCTAGATTAGCACCTGTACTAAAGCAATCACTTGATTAAGATACAACCATAGTACCCATATTTGATGTGGCATTTCCAACATCATCATACCATAACCATCCAAGTGTTCCATAAACATTACTACGTTGACGAAGCTCAAGTCAAGTGCTCACTGTCCAGGAGCGATGGCGATTCGAATCGATTTCTAACCAGCTGGCGAGTTTATTCCCCACACAAACCACACTCACTGATCAAGTGAGCTACAGGTCACCATATTGCACTATCCAGGACCAATTCGCGGGTTCGGCAGGCACCGCCAGTACCCGAGGACCGTTCCGGCGACCGAGGTATCCAAGGTATACCAAGGTTGCGCGCCGCGCCCTCGTCGTTCTCCTCAACCATCACCAGTACAGCGCATGGCGGCTCGACTCCCGGCCCGGATAGTGTTCAGGCTTCGCGGTCGGAACAACTTATCCTTCCAGCTAAGTGTGGGGCATGCGTTCAACATGACAAGAGGGCCGTCAACGATCGGTCCATAATCGACACAGGCGGGGATAGATAGGCACCCAAGACCTCCATGTCTTGTTACTTCTCTATCATCGTCCCGCCCGGTCTCCAATTATTCATCCTCATCACTTGGTTATTTCCATGATAGCATATATAGCCAACCTTTTCAGGTATCCACCTATCTCGCTCAGGTGACAGGACATCACCTGGCTTCTACCGATCTAAGCATAGCTAAGCATTTAGATTCGATCCTGAATCTACATAGGGTCATAGGTATATTTGCTGGACAAGGAGTGATATATGCAGCAAGGGTTTCACCCAACTCCTATACTTAATGCAACAATACATATATAACATATATTCTCAATTGCATTCAAAAGTAGTGGGAGACTTATAATGCTCCGGGGCTCGCCTGGGATCAACACTGAGTCAGTTCAGTTAGTTGCTCCGTCTTGGTGACATCTAAGGTCACAACGCTTGCTTAGTCCTTCCACCTTCGGGGTGGGTCCATCCAACACCGTCTTCGGGTTTGTTCCCACACCAAGACCTTCACGTGATTCATCTAGCGCACCTAGATGAGATGCAAGATGCAAGTGCATGAATATAAAGAATAATAACACAACATGCATCACATAAAAGTATGCAAGACACAGGCATCTAAAGTTATTTAGCTAAAATCACACGACCAATTATATAGAGCAAACATATCAATAATGACACAAGTTTTACAAGGTTACAAGTGTATTACTTAATCACCATTAGAGACATGAATCACAGTTTGCACACAACAAGTAAAGCAATCAAGCATTCATGCATTTTCAGCATTTTCGGACATACATGCAGCAACTCAGTAAACAATTCATAACTAGAGCTACACAGCTCCAAAAACTATGCAATAGGACATTCTGGAAAGATTATAAAATCATCTACAATTAATATTTAATCATATTAGCATGATTAACAAGTTAACCAAGTCAAACATGCATGACCATATAATCTGGTCCAGGTATTTCCAGAGAACAAGCATTTTAAAGGATGAAATTCATACTACTGTAACTCACAAACCACTTAGCCAAATGATATGAAACTTTACCACAAGATATATTAATAAGTTATCTACATCTTTTATATATACATGTTTCACAGCAAATATCATTTATATCATGGAATTAATTGCATAAATAAAACTGCTCATCCTGCCAAACAGTAGAGGTACAATCACAAACAGAAAACTAATAGGCAATTCAAAGCAGCATAACTGGAGTTGTAGACCTCCAGAAAACATAATTCTTATATTTGTGGAAAGATTATAAAGTTGCCTACAACTTTCTTATTATCATCTAAATATGATTCCACAGTTATCAAGGTCAATTAATCCCATGAAGGCATCTCTGTCCAAAACATAGACAGAATCTGCCATGCTACATTAAACAGCTATAACTTGAAGTTCACATGTCCATAATTTATGGTTGTGTATTTTCTAGAATTATTACGAAATTGTGAACAACTTTGTTATAAACATCTAGAGCTAAATATACCACTAACAAGGTCTTACATTACAAACAATGCAATCCTGTCTGGGTTTAGACAGAAACTGGAACAGTACTTTAAACCACTATAACTAAACATGTGCTTAACCAAAAATTGTGCTATTTATCTTTTTGGAAAGCTTATGAAAATTAATAAAACTTATATATTTTCATCCAGGCAAGATTCACAACTTAACTGAGCCAAACAATACAAACATGCAGATCCACTCAGAATAGGAGCAAAGCAACACAGGGCATTTGTTATTTTTATAACTCTTAATCTATCAATCCTAAATTGATGAAACTTTTACCAGACATCAAATCCCATATGCAAAGTATGTCACAATATTTTCACATTTATTGGAGCAACAACACAGCAGTTATAAAAAAGACAAATATAACAAGCAATCAAAACCTAACTGTATAAAACTATTTTTACGACTAAAATATCAAACTAAACCATGCCATATTATAGATCTACTGCATAGATAATTTCACAAGGATTCCAAAAAGTCCACATTTGCTATTTGACGATTTTTCTACAATTTATGATGATTTTCCAAACATCAGCCATATGAAGGAAAAACAGATTTGCACAGAGACCCTTAAGTTATCCGCAAAACAAACTACAACCGAGAGGTCCCTGCAGGTACTATTCACATGTGTCATGCGTTCTGCAGAAAACCCCCTGGCTTTAGTCGAATTTTGGCACGAGGCCCTTGGTCGCGAGCAGAACAGAGGAAATGTCGCCGGAGCTCCTGTTCCTGCCGGAGAAGTGCACGTTGACGGCGGGGAAGTTGATGGGGAGCCTCAGGGGGCCCGGGCGCACGCAGGGAGCAGCTCGTCTCGGCAAGACCTTGACCGCAACGGCTATGGCCACGAGCAGACGCGGCCACTACCCTGACAAACCAATGCCGGGGCTACTCCGGCGGCTGGAGAGGCAGGGAAGGGGCGCGCCGGGTTCGTGAACGAGTGGCGAAGGCGATGGAAGGCGCTGCTAGGACAGAGGAGGCGCGGAGGCAAGGGAACGAGACGGCGGCTTAGAGCTTGCACATCCATGGCGGAGCGAGCTCGCGTTCCCGCGATGGAGGACGAGACAGAGGGCAGCGAGCGGGGGAGAGAGACCGAGGACGGGTGCTCAGCTTGTGACATTAGGTGAGGGCGCTGGAGGCACGCGGCAGCGGCGCTTGGAAGGGTGGAGGCACAGCTCGCGCATGGCTGCCACGCCCAGGACGCGCGTCGACCACAGGCGCATTTTACCGAGCACGTGGCGGGCGACGAAGTAGGGAAGGTGGGATGCCGGTTTGGGCCACTTCTGGGCCGAATTGGATCTTGGGCCAAAAAGGAAGTTTGCTCACCGCGGCCTGCTCTCCAACTTTGATTAAGTGACCATGGTTATTAGACCAACAGATTAAGAGATAATTAGATGCCAATTCCCGAGTGTCAACGTATTGACGGTGATTAGGAAAACCAAGAATTGATGATCCAAACCATGTCAAACTTGATGCAACTTTTTACTTGACCTTCTCCAAGTAATTGTCCACCACTTTTATTCTTGGACCAACTTTAGTTGCTTAACAAAAACACGAGAACACGGCATGCCAACGGGTCGATGTCCGTTTAGCGATAAAATAACTTTTTGCTGTTTTGGGAGCTACTTTTAGATACCCAAATGAACTCCAAATTTGATGATACTGTTGACACCATTTTTGGGCACGTGTCCAGGATGGCAGGACAGGGTGGCAGTACGATGCGGGTTGCTGGTAAGGATGGTTGCCGATGAAGGAAAGGTTGAATGTGACTAAGTCCTCAGACAGTAATATGGTGCCGATGACCAAGTAAAAGGGTCTGCCGATGACTATGGCAAGGGGATTGCCGATGACGCGAAGGAGGAGTCCGGAAGCTGCCAGTTGTCATGTGGAGGAATTTCGGTTGTCACGAAGGATGTTTTATTATTCCTTGTGTTATTCGTATCGTTTGTATACGGTTCCGTGTAATTTGGATTCGATTCTAATCGTGTCTGTCGTAGCTCTTGGCGGTACCAGGCTTAGTGCGAGGAGCGAGTAAGGATTTTAGGCCAATTGAAGCATTTTCTTGACATAAGCTCAACATGAACCCTTCATGACTTTTATTGTATAATTCATCTAGAGTCATATGAACATGTTTTCAAGGGTTGTTTGATGACCCATGATTCTATTTCCTTAATAGAGCCATTCCGGCAAGGATATAACTTATCATTTCATGTGACTTCTTGATTCCAAACTTCACCAAACTTTTCCATAGACCAACATAGATTGGGATGGATATAAGGCACATGGAAAAGGTTCCATTAGCATCATCAAAGCATACCTTTTAAAAAGGCATATATGCAAGCAAGGTTGCATCCACCAAGCCCAAGTTGGGGTTTACTTTCATAGATTGACTTTGACCTCTTTATTACCATTGAACTTGTCATGTTTGAGCTCAAACCTAGTACTTAGCAAGTGACAAACACCTAGGGTGTTACAGCCTTCCCCCCTTAAAAGAATCTCGTCCCGAGATTCGGTGCAAAAGACTTTCCAGGGAAGAAAACAATGTCATCCATCTCCCAATATCAGCGATAACATTGGGATATTTTGCTTGGAACACCAAAGAAGCAAACTTGGTCCAAACATTTTATGATACTTGCCCTTCATAGTAAACCTTTATTTGAAGAATCTCCCTTTTTGTTTGAGTTTAATGAAGCATTGTTACTTTGGGAGGAATCCAAGACAAACTGTTCCATGTACTTTGTTTTTGGTTGTTTAGAGCCTAAGGAGCTACTTGTACCAGTAGCTTCTTTAGTGAAACTAATGCAAGCCATATGAACTTCACACCAGGTCACAAGCTTCTAAGGGTTGCGCATTATAGTGATTCCAGGCTCATTCACAAGATTTGAAAAGCAGTCCTCTACCAAAATGGTTGGAGTGTAACTTTCCATGCATGCAGTTCTCCTTCTCTAATGACAACATTGTACTGACCACCCGATTAAGAGAACAGTGAATGTGATAGCTGACTCTGGGTTGAATCAGATGTAACTTCTTGGGTAACACATAGAAGGTAACCAAGGCATGTAAGAATGGATAACCACTACTGACAAAGGATGATAGTGGGGTCCATAGGTCTCCAACTGTTGCAAGTGTTCAACCAACTAAAGAAATAATTTACCACCAAGTAGGTTAAGCATGACCTTTCTTCATGATGCAGTTGCATAAGAGTTAGGTTGACTTGTTCCATAGCAAAACCAATCCAAGGGAACTACTTTTGCTTTTGAGGTTTCCTTTTTAAGATCAGTCGGTAGCTCTGATATTGAAAATCTATTGACTGACACCTTTCAAAACATTTTTTTATTTGCACTGGCACAAATGGGTACAAAGAATCTTATTTCAGCATATAAGCATTATCTATGCAGCAAGACATTGCCCACAATGTAATCCATGGCACCAAAACAAACACCACTTTCTACGCAAAGGATGATCCATATCAAAACTAAGATTGTAGATTTCTACCCCTTTTGGGTTTTGGTTCATATTTCACCAATTATCACTCACATCCCATGAAATTTGGTAGAAATACAGATCCATGAGTCTTCTAACCTCTGACCAAAATTCAGCTCAAAGAGGTACCATTTGTGTAGGCAGAACATATACATACTAAACTTGTTCGGTGCTAAAACGGCAGCATTCCTGACTGACAAGACATCTCTCAACTCCACAGTTTAATTCACTAGTTGATGAAATATATCCTTCATGGCTATCAATCCATCGTTTCCTTGCTTGAGATTAGCTTTGTTACTAGCAACCAATCAATTGGCTCTCAGCACTAAAATTTCCATAGCTCCACACTTAACCACAACAATTGCGGTTGACGCTTAACCATTAGTCACCTTCAAAGCCAGGAGATAAGGATTCATGATAAAGATGGTTGACTTTAGTCGTATCACCACGATGCACATAAAGATCAAGACTTAGGAAAACTAGATCATAAGCACAATGGTGATGATCGATGCTTGTTCAACAGATAACTTGTCCAACATTAAGTGTTGTGTGTCCTTTGATTCGGCATGGATGACCAATGTTGCTCATTAAATGACCATCATCATTGCAGGAATAGTTAAATAGTGTCACTTGTCTACCATCTCTTGCAGTCTGTTAATGTTTATGTCAGTGACCTGTTCTTCAAAGGTTATCCTCTTTGTAACTTCATAGGAAGTTCTCTTACTTGCACGTGAAGTAAGGATCTTCTGATCAAATCTAGATAGATAATTAAGGACAAACTCATGATGAGATGACACCTGGGTGTAGTTCTATAATGGATCATGGCTAGCAACAACGATACCAGCGCGTGCCGAGCAGCACAACCATGTGTCGGCCGCCACAAGGGGCTCTCGGTTTCGTCGCGGCACCATCAATCGTTAACCAAGACACCATTACCGAACATACAATCCAAAAGAAATCTCCCATGGCAAAAGTTGGGTTGTATAGCAGCGAGTACCATGCATAAGAGGGATAGCAAACAAAGGTAGCCATGAGATTAGAGGTCCACAAGGAGGTGATTTAAAACATAGTACTAGAGAACATAGATCACATGATATTAAGACGGATAAACACCCAGAGACTCAAGAGAGTTGGAGATAAAACGATTGGGATTTGAAAGATTGAGTCAATACACAGATTAGGGGATGGAGACACAACATTCAAGAGCTAACAACCATGCACAAACTCAAGCTCTTTATCATTGGAATCTACTTGGAGATAACCATGAGATTAAAGTGACATGAGTTTTATTCTAAGATAAGGCTCTTCAACACTCGCATGCTTACTAAGGACAAAAAGGTAACAACTATGACACTACCTAGTTAACAACACATCCACTCATGTATCAAGGTTTTAAGCAAACATGTGAGAACATGAATCACACTATCTCCAACAATCATTACTAAGCACAAAGTTTTGCAAATAACAAGCAGTCATCTAAAGCAACACTAGTACACCTGAACATACATAACATGATGGTAAGGTGTTTTTATCTTTTACTTTCTTTTACTAGAAAGGTGCATATTTGTTCTCCAGTTGTGAAAACAAATTTTTAACTTATGCTTAAAAGACTAGTCATCTTAGAGATGTGCATCATACTGACAGGATGCACAGATCAACCACAACACGGGCAAAACAAAGCTAATCACACCTTATTTTCAATTATAGCCATTCAAGCAACATGGAGCAAAACATTTCATCTAACTCCACACAAGCAAGATGACACACATTGATTCACAAGTTATTTATTACTGGAACAAGGGTGAGATAAGCATAGTTATACATAAGGCAACAATCATGATGATGCATGCTTCGTCCTATTCGTCCTCACAAAATTGCCAGCCTAAGGTGGCAATCACGTTCTATGTCGGTGGCATAACACGTACACTCTCGTCATATAGCTAGTCGTAATATTCAATTTACGCATCCGTGGTTAGTGTACCTGCAGAAAATTCATTTCAGCCCACCCACAGTATGAAACATGCAGTACAAGATTTAAAAGCTATGCGCTCCACACACGTGTATCCCATACCCGTATGTGTAGTGCTACTACCCACATCATCGTCCTAGTGACGGCATCGCCTCTAAGGACGGAATCACCCATCATGCGATACCTTTTCATAAGCACATGTAAAATGTGCACATGATCCAGTACCAAAAGCACTTCCCTAGATTGGCGGTGTATCCGATCATGCTCTCACAACTCACACTTACCGAGGCGTAGAGGAAGAAATGATCCATACATTACCATTCAAATGAATAGCACTCATACTATTGCACGCCGTATGAGCAACGAAACAGAAATATGATGCAGAAACCCCCAAGTCAGTACTTAAATAAGCCACCTAAAGGTCCTTACTTGGGCATAAAGGAAATGACCACTGGCATACTTAGATAAAACCATTTCAGATTTGAACACACCTATATCTACAATAGCTATAAGCTATCAAAAACTAATTTTAGAAAACAAAATTTTTTGTTTTAAATACACATATGACAAGTTTAATGTTGAACTTTGCTCCGATACCAGCTGTAACAGAACCGCCCAATTTACAAGAGATCAACTACGAAAAACTCCCGCCAAAGCAGTTGCTTTAACGTAATCGAACTCTCATAAACCCGGTAGTCCGTGAAATCACGAGGGATTTCAAACCAACCATCTTACAAGCCAAGATCATAGTGATTCAACATAACAAGTCACATGTTACATCCATTTCACAAGTAGTTTGATATACATCGGAGTTCAAGGTAGTTATTACAACTTGAGTTGAAAAGTAGCGGAAGCAAAGTAATTTGAAACTAATATTGCCCCTATTTCAAATACATGCCAGTATCCAGGTCAACTCCAACAAAAGCAACATAGATGAGGTAACTAAGAAGGATCATGCCCATGATCTTACTCCTCTAATATGGTAGGAGTCGTCCAACTCTTGCAGTAGTCATGATACATCACAACCCGCAACAAGTGGGAATAAACCCTGAGTACGAGAAGGTACTCAGCTAGACTTACCCGTCATAAACCAGAAATAATATGACACCAAGGAGTATGCAAGGCTTTATTGGTGGAGCTAGCTTGACAACACTTTTTGCACATAAAAGCTTAAGTTGTGACTAAGTAACCTTTCAGG
>NC_012878.2:24310393-24424490 GCF_000003195.3 Sorghum bicolor
CCATATTTGATGTGGCATTTCCAACATCATCATACCATAACCATCCAAGTGTTCCATAAACATTACTACGATGACGAAGCTCAAGTCAAGTGCTCACTGTCCAGGAGCGATGGCGATTCGAATCGATTTCTAACCAGCTGGCGAGTTTATTCCCCACACAAACCACACTCACTGATCAAGTGAGCTACAGGTCACCATATTGCACTATCCAGGACCAATTCGCGGGTTCGGCAGGCACCGCCAGTACCCGAGGACCGTTCCGGCGACCGAGGTATCCAAGGTATACCAAGGTTGCGCGCCGCGCCCTCGTCGTTCTCCTCAACCATCACCAGTACAGCGCATGGCGGCTCGACTCCCGGCCCGGATAGTGTTCAGGCTTCGCAGTCGGAACGACTTATCCTTCCAGCTAAGTGTGGGGCATGCGTTCAACATGACAAGAGGGCCGTCAACGATCGGTCCTTAATCGACACAGGCGGGGATAGATAGGCACCCAAGACCTCCATGTCTTGTTACTTCTCTATCATCGTCCCGCCCGGTCTCCAATTATTCATCCTCATCACTTGGTTATTTCCATGATAGCATATATAGCCAACCTTTTCAGGTATCCACCTATCTCGCTCAGGTGACAGGACATCACCTGGCTTCTACCGATCTAAGCATAGCTAAGCATTTAGATTCGATCCTGAATCTACATAGGGTCATAGGTATATTTGCTGGACAAGGAGTGATATATGCAGCAAGGGTTTCACCCAACTCCTATATTTAATGCAACAATACATATATAACATATATTCTCAATTGCATTCAAAAGTAGTGGGAGACTTATAATGCTCCGGGGCTTGCCTGGGATCAACACTGAGTCAGTTCAGTTAGTTGCTCCGTCTTGGTGACATCTAAGGTCACAACGCTTGCTTAGTCCTTCCACCTTCGGGGTGGGTCCATCCAACACCGTCTTCGGGTTTGTTCCCACACCAAGACCTTCACGTGATTCATCTAGCGCACCTAGATGAGATGCAAGATGCAAGTGCATGAATATAAAGAATAATAACACAACATGCATCACATAAAAGTATGCAAGACACAGGCATCTAAAGTTATTTAGCTAAAATCACACGACCAATTATATAGAGCAAACATATCAATAATGACACAAGTTTTACAAGGTTACAAGTGTATTACTTAATCACCATTAGAGACATGAATCACAGTTTGCACACAACAAGTAAAGCAATCAAGCATTCATGCATTTTCAGCATTTTCGGACATACATGCAGCAACTCAGTAAACAATTCATAACTAGAGCTACACAGCTCCAAAAACTATGAAATAGGACATTCTGGAAAGATTATAAAATCATCTACAATTAATATTTAATCATATTAGCATGATTAACAAGTTAACCAAGTCAAACATGCATGACCATATAATCTGGTCCAGGTATTTCCAGAGAACAAGCATTTTAAAGGATGAAATTCATACTACTGTAACTCACAAACCACTTAGCCAAATGATATGAAACTTTACCACAAGATATATTAATAAGTTATCTACATCTTTTATATATACATGTTTCACAGCAAATATCATTTATATCATGGAATTAATTGCATAAATAAAACTGCTCATGCTGCCAAACAGTAGAGGTACAATCACAAACAGAAAACTAATAGGCAATTCAAAGCAGCATAACTGGAGTTGTAGACCTCCAGCAAACATAATTCTTATATTTGTGGAAAGATTATAAAGTTGCCTACAACTTTCTTATTATCATCTAAATATGATTCCACAGTTATCAAGGTCAATTAATCCCATGAAGGCATCTCTGTCCAAAACATAGACAGAATCTGCCATGCTACATTAAACAGCTATAACTTGAAGTTCACATGTCCATAATTTATGGTTGTGTATTTTCTAGAATTATTACGAAATTGTGAACAACTTTGTTATAAACATCTAGAGCTAAATATACCACTAACAAGGTCTTACATTACAAACAATGCAATCCTGTCTGGGTTTAGACAGAAACTGGAACAGTAATTTAAACCACTATAACTAAACATGTGCTTAACCAAAAATTGTGCTATTTATCTTTTTGGAAAGCTTATGAAAATTACTAAAACTTATATATTTTCATCCAGGCAAGATTCACAACTTAACTGAGCCAAACAATACAAACATGCAGATCCACTCAGAATAGGAGCAAAGCAACACAGGGCATTTGTTATTTTTATAACTCTTAATCTATCAATCCTAAATTGATGAAACTTTTACCAGACATCAAATCCCATATGCAAAGTATGTCACAATATTTTCACATTTATTGGAGCAACAACACAGCAGTTATAAAAAAGACAAATATAACAAGCAATCAAAACCTAACTGTATAAAACTATTTTTACGACTAAAATATCAAACTAAACCATGCCATATTATAGATCTACTGCATAGATAATTTCACAAGGATTCCAAAAAGTCCACATTTGCTATTTGACGATTTTTCTACAATTTATGATGATTTTCCAAACATCAGCCATATGAAGGAAAAACAGATTTGCACAGAGACCCTTAAGTTATCCGCAAAACAAACTACAACCGAGAGGTCCCTGCAGGTACTATTCACATGTGTCATGCGTTCTGCAGAAAACCCCCTGGCTTTAGTCGAATTTTGGCACGAGGCCCTTGGTCGCGAGCAGAACAGAGGAGACGTCGCCGGAGCTCCTGTTCCTGCCGGAGAAGTGCACGTTGACGGCGGGGAAGTTGATGGGGAGCCTCAGGGGGCCCGGGCGCACGCAGGGAGCAGCTCGTCTCGGCAAGACCTTGACCGCAACGGCTATGGCCACGAGCAGACGCGGCCACTACCCTGACAAACCAATGCCGGGGCTACTCCGGCGGCTGGAGAGGCAGGGAAGGGGCGCGCCGGGTTCGTGAACGAGTGGCGAAGGCGATGGAAGGCGCTGCTAGGACAGAGGAGGCGCGGAGGCAAGGGAACGAGACGGCGGCTTAGAGCTTGCACATCCATGGCGGAGCGAGCTCGCGTTCCCGCGATGGAGGACGAGACAGAGGGCAGCGAGCGGGGGAGAGAGACCGAGGACGGGTGCTCAGCTTGTGACATTAGGTGAGGGCGCTGGAGGCACGCGGCAGCGGCGCTTGGAAGGGTGGAGGCACAGCTCGCGCATGGCTGCCACGCCCAGGACGCGCGTCGACCACAGGCGCATTTTACCGAGCACGTGGCGGGCGACGAAGTAGGGAAGGTGGGATGCCGGTTTGGGCCACTTCTGGGCCGAATTGGATCTTGGGCCAAAAAGGAAGTTTGCTCACCGCGGCCTGCTCTCCAACTTTGATTAAGTGACCATGGTTATTAGACCAACAGATTAAGAGATAATTAGATGCCAATTCCCGAGTGTCAACGTATTGACGGTGATTAGGAAAACCAAGAATTGATGATCCAAACCATGTCAAACTTGATGCAACTTTTTACATGACCTTCTCCAAGTAATTGTCCACCACTTTTATTCTTGGACCAACTTTAGTTGCTTAACAAAAACACGAGAACACGGCATGCCAACGGGTCGATGTCCGTTTAGCGATAAAATAACTTTTTGCTGTTTTGGGAGCTACTTTTAGATACCCAAATGAACTCCAAATTTGATGATACTTGATCCATTGCTTTCATCAAGAAGAGTATTCCAACTCATATTAAGGAATCTAATTGAGTTACCATAAGAATTTGGATAATAATATGTCATGAAGGAGCTAACTCACTGCTGTCACTTTCAGGGACAACCAAAATATGGAGGTAGCAAATCAGCACTGAATTGATTCTTGAGAGCTCAATTTGATTAGGATAGGAACCAAACTAGCTCTTGATACTTAAACAAAGTTTGTTCTACAGAAGCAATACTACAACTTTCATTTAGGGTCAAACCTCATAACTGCAACAGAAGTCAATCTTTCACTTTGGTCAAAGCAGTAACCCGATAAAGCTCCAAATAGGATTTTAGGCCAATTGAAGCATTTTCTTGACATAAGCTCAACATGAACCCTTCATGACTTTTATTGTATAATTCATCTAGAGTCATATGAACATGTTTTCAAGGGTTGTTTGATGACCCATGATTCTATTTCCTTAATAGAGCCATTCCGGCAAGGATATAACTTATCATTTCATGTGACTTCTTGATTCCAAACTTCACCAAACTTTTCCATAGACCAACATAGATTGGGATGGATATAAGGCACATGGAAAAGGTTCCATTAGCATCATCAAAGCATACCTTTTAAAAAGGCATATATGCAAGCAAGGTTGCATCCACCAAGCCCAAGTTGGGGTTTACTTTCATAGATTGACTTTGACCTCTTTATTACCATTGAACTTGTCATGTTTGAGCTCAAACCTAGTACTTAGCAAGTGACAAACACCTAGGGTGTTACAGGCGGTGCCTGCCGAACCCGCGAATTGGTCCTGGATAGTGTAATACGGTGATCTGTAGCTCACTTGATCAGTGAGTGTGGTTTGTGTGGGGAATACCTCGCTAGCTGTTTAGAAATCGATTCGAATCGCCATCGCTCCTGGATAGTGAGCACTTGACATGAGCTTCGTCCTCGTAGTAAGGACTATGGAATACTTGGGTTATGTTGATGAATGGTTTTAAGAAATGCTATGATGAGGTACTATCATAGCCTTATACTCGCTTGTAATAGTGCAGGTGCAAACCTAGATGATAGGTAATGATACTTTCAACTTGAGCAAATTAAAAGAAGAAAGACTTATGTAGGTTATGATAGTAAAATCCTGCGGTTTTGCAAAATGGTTGTCAGCTACCCCACTATATAGCCTTCATGATCCTTGATGAGTCTTTATTTTAAGTTTATGATGGGTAAGTCTAGCTGAGTACCTTCTCGTACTCAGGGTTCTACTCCCCTGTTGTTTTGCAGATGGTCAAATGTACTATGGTTATTGCATCCTCTATCTGTACCTAGCCATGGGTGATGACTAGACCAAGGCCGATGGTCACTCCGTCTTCTCTTTTGCTTTTGTGGGAATGACCGAACTATGGCACTGTATCAGACTAAGCGTGTGTGTTGTATTTTCGAACTACGAAGCTTCCGCTACTTGAAGAACTTGGTTTGTAATAACTTTAAGAACTCCGATGTATTTTATGAATGTTGAAATCTGGATGTATTGTGAATGGCGACCGCTAAACTTATTACGATCTTGGCTATTGTGCGATATGTGGTTTGAAATCCTTCGAGATTTCACGGACTACCGGGATTATATGGGCTTAAGCGTGATGGTTTGACTATGCAAATGGTCACTATTAGGCTTAATCTCTTATAATTTGGTCGGTTCTGTTACAGCTGGCATCGGAGCAAGGTTTAGCGAGTTACTGTTCATAAGTACGTTCTAAACAAAATCTAAACCGGTCTAATCAAGGATTTTATTAATTAATACTGATCATGGTGTTAAACTAAGTTTTGGAAAACTATCTAGTGTGCCATGGTCATATCCTTTATGCCCAGTTAAGGACTCTAAGGTGGCTAGTTAAGTACTGACTTGGGGGTTAATGCATCATATTTTTATTTCGTCGCTCATACGGCGTGCAATAGTATGAGTACCATTCATTTGAGTGGTAATTTATGGATCTATTCTTCCTCTACGTCATGGTAAGTGGGAGCTGTGAGAGCATGATCGGATACACCGCCGGTCTAGGGGAGTGTTGTTAGGTACTGTGTCATGCACACATGTTTTGGTGTGTCTTGGAAACAGTACCGCATGTTGGGAATTCCGTCCTGAGAGGTGATGCCGTCATTAGGGCGATGATATGGGTAGCAACACATCACATGCATGGACGGGTGTCAGTGTATGTGAAGTGCATAGTTTTAAATTTTGTTTTGCATTAGCATACTGTGGGTGGGCTGAAATGAGTTTTCTGCAGGTACCCTAACCACGTTCTCGCTTAGAACGCTAGTTACGTTATGAGAGAACGTTGTGTGCCACCGCATATACTGCTTAGTGTTAACCTTTGTTTCTAAGTTTGTGAGATCGTAAGTTCATGCATGCATCATGTTCATGTCATATCATTGCTTACTTTCCCCCTTAATTTAATCTGTCCCAATTCTAAATAAAATAATTAAAAGTAATCCTCGCTCTTACCCACGGTATTCCATTTGCAGCAGATGGCACGCACTAGGCTCACCGCTCGCAAGTCCACTGGTGGGCGGGCCCCTCGCCATCCGTTGGCAGCTAGGAGCTCGCGACATAAGAGCAAGTTCCTGGAGGAGTTTGGGATGCCCACTTTGCTTTGGAGGGTACTCAGTTCGATGGGGTATCCCGAAGGAAGGGAGCCTCGCTACTATTAGGATAAGGAGCCGCTTGGTGACGAGACCCTAGTGGGGATCGAGGCAGTTGTCCCTACCAGTGGAGGAGACCCTGCTTGGGGTGGCTGGGTGTACGAGTCCCGAGGTGTCACGCCTTTCACGGTGCCAGCAGGGCAGCTTTCGTAGTTCTGAGGGACCTCATGGAGAGGTTTCCACAGGAGCTGGCCCACGCCTTCACTGGGGTGTTTCCCCGGGGTGACCCCTACACTTCGGTGTGGGATCAGTCTGAGGTGAGCGCTCTAGAAAGGACTGCGGCTGAGGACCAGCACAGTGACAGCGCAGCTATGAGTGCCATGTACGCCTTGATGAAGACCTATGGAGGCCTGGAGCGTTGTTTGGGTCGCTTGTCCGGGTCTCTTCTCACCGTCCAGGATGAGAAGCGTCAGTTGCAGCGTGAGTTCGACTCTAAGGTTGAGAGGCTGCAGGCAGAGTTGGCCCGTGTGACCAAAGAGAGAGACCAGGCAGTCCAGAAGAACAGCGAGCTGAGTCAGGACCTGCTTGCAGTGCGAGAGCAGAGGGACAGGGTGACTACTGCTCACAGGAACTGCGAGCGCATGCTAGTCCATGTGCTTGGACAGAGGAATGAAGCCTAGCACGAGGAGGACACTTTGAGGGCCCGACAGCTAGAGCTAGAGCAGCAGCTAGCTAATGCTGAGGAGTACAATGAGAACTTGCATGAGGAGATCCACCAGCTGCATAACCAGCTCCACCCTCACCACCTGCCTGGAGCAGCTGAGCTAGACTCTGAGGACGAGATGGACGCGGATCCCGAGATAGGAGCAGCTGCTAGTGGAGATGAGGATGAGGATGGCTCCGACATGGATAGTGACCATAGCGAGTAGATACTAGGGCTCTAGAGCTAGTCCTTCTTCTTGTGTTGTTGTATGTTGCATGGCATGTCGTGTACTTTTGGATCTAGGCTATGTAAGACTTATAAGTTAATGCTGAAAGTCCAGTATATGTATGCTGGCAAGTTGGATGTACGCGAACCTTGTTGCGTAAATGTTAAGTAATCTGTTAGTGATGTTGTGCGTAGATGATGAATTGTTGTGCCTCTGTTTATTGTGCGAATTTATTCCCTCAGTAAATTCAGTACGGCACGATTCTACACATTTCTACCGTTGATAACAACTCCTAACAAATGCTTATCATTGACGTATGCAGATGGTGCAAACACGTGGCGGGGGTAACAGCAATCCAGGCCTTGGAGCAGGTACATCCGGAGGTGGGGCTCAACGGAATGAGGACAGAGCACCAACACCGCCTCCTCCGTACACTGCGGACGTGTTTTTCGCGCAGTTTCTGGGGAGCCAACGCAACATGGAACAGATGCAGCGCAACATGGAAGAGGCTCTGCACAACATAGCTGACAACACCCGTCGTGGGGATAATCAGGGTGGCCGAGAGGTCAACCAGTACAGTTCGTTCAAGGACTTCATGGATACCAAGCCACCAATCTTCAAAGAGGCTTTGGAACTGCTTGAGGCAGATGAGTGGATCAACACCATGGAGCAGAAGTTTCGTCTTCTCCGAATGACAGAAGAACTTAAGGCTGAGTATGCGGCACATCAGTTGCAAGGACCCGCTGGGATTTGGTGGTCCCATCACCGTACAACCTACCCAGAGGGAACCCTAATTACCTGGAACCGTTTCACCATAGCTTTTCGGGGAAATTACATTCCTCCGGGTGTGGTTGAAATGAAGGTTGGGGAGTTCATGAGGCTGTCCTAGGGGACGAAATCGGTAAAGGAGTATCTACATGCTTTCAATAATCTCGCTCGCTATGCCCCTGAGTTTGTAAACACGGAGGCTAAGAAGATTGCTAGTTTCCAGAGGGGCTTGAATCCAAAGATGCTGAAGACCATGGGTACAGGGGCCAGGGCTACCTTCAATGCTTACATCAGTGACTGTCTCACCCAGGAGAACAACAACAACTACTACAGTGCATCCAAGTCACGTAAGAGGGCTTTTGAAGCCGGATCATCTCAGTCCAGGGCACCAGTGGCAGGGCGACAGCAGTATCGTCCTCCTACCCCAGGTGCTAGGTTCCGACCGCCGCAGAGAAGGAACACCGGGCATCCAACACAGCAGAAGCCGTACAAGGTGGCGATAGCCCCTGCCAAGCCAAAGGCAGTTCAAGCTGCAGCACCTGCCGTCAACAATGCGCCAAGGGTCCGTGCTATAACTGCCACAAGATGGGGCAGTTTGCTAAGGAATGTCCCTACCCCAAGAGGCAGCAGCCAACCTATCCAGCTCGTGTGCACCATACCTCGATCGAGGAGATCCCGGAAGGAGAACTGGTAACAGCTGGTATGTTTCCTGTCAACCAACATCTTGCAGTTGTTTTGTTTGATTTTGGATCATCGCATTCATTCATGAGCCAAGCATTTGCACAAAAGCATAGTCAACCAGTTACAGATCTGGGTTATGGCTACCGCATCAGCTCAGCTGGGGCAGATGTGTTGACCAATAGAGTGGTCCGAGGGGCAACCCTGGATATAAGTGGCCGAGTTTTTCAGGTAAATCTAGTGGTCATGCCTGGGTTAGTTTTGGATGTTATCATGGGCATGAACTGGATGAGAGAATGGGGTGCTGTCATAGATACTGGGAAGAGAATGTTATCCCTCAGAGAACCGCAGAGCAATCACTCTTTTCAAGTACCTCTGCCCCGTCATCTTGACTTTGCTAGCATCTCTTGTGCTACGCACGTGGTTCCATTACCACAGATCCCAGTAGTCTGTGAGTTCCCTGATGTTTTCCCTAAGGAATTACCAGGACTTCCCCCAGTTAGGGAAGTAGAGTTTGCAATTGAGTTGATCCCAGGTACAGCACCAATATCTAGAAGGCCGTACCGGATGCCACCAAACGAACTCGCTGAGTTGAAGAATCAACTAAAAGAGCTACTGGATAAAGGGTTCATCCGGCCAAGCTCGTCAGAGTGGGGTTGTCCAGCGTTGTTTGTGAAGAAGGACCAATCGTTGCGCATGTGCGTGGACTATCGTCCACTCAATGCAGTGACAATCAAGAATAAGTATCCCTTGCCAAGGATCGATATCCTGTTTGATCAGTTGTCCAAGGCAAAAGTGTTTTCCAAGATAGATTTGAGGTCTGGGTATCATCAAATCAAGATTCGTCCGCAGGATATCCCGAAGACTGCTTTTTCCACCAGATATGGGTTGTATGAGTACCTTGTCATGTCCTTTGGGTTGACAAATGCTCCTGCATACTTTATGTATCTGATGAATTTAGTCTTTATGCCAGAATGGGATAAGTTTGTTGTGGTGTTTATCGATGATATTCTGGTTTATTCCGAAAATGAGCAAGATCACGCCGAACATCTGAGAATCGTGCTGACACGATTACGAGAGCATCAGTTATATGCCAAGTTCAGCAAGTGTGAGTTCTGGTTGAAGAAAGTTCCTTTCCTAGGGCACATTCTGTCGGAAGAAGGGATTGCTGTGGATCTGTCAAAAGTGCAGGAAGTCATGGACTGGAAGGCACCAACTTCTGTCTCGGAAGTTAGAATGGTCTGGCCGGGTATTATCGCCGATTCATACCTGACTTCTCCAAGATTGCTAAGCCAATGACAAGTTTGCTGCAAAAGGATCATAAGTTTGTCTTGACGGAAGGGTGTGAGTTAGCCTTCCGCACCTTGCGAAAGTTGCTAACCACTGCTCCCGTTCTGGCACAACCTAATATCGAAAAGCCTTTTGATGTGTTTTGCGATGCATCGAAGAGTGGCCTGGGGTGTGTGTTGATGCAAGATGGCAGGGTGATAGCTTATGCTTCCTGACAGTTTAGAAAGCACGAAGTCAACTACCCAACTCACGACCTCGAGTTAGCAGCAGTGGTACACGCTTTGAAGATTTGGAGACATTATCTGCTGGGAAATAAGTGTCACATTTATACCGATCATAAGAGTTTGAAGTACATCTTCACTCAGTCCGAGCTAAATATGAGGCAACGACGGTGGTTAGAGCTAATCAAGGACTATGATCTGGAAGTTCACTATCATCCGGGCAAGGCTAATGTAGTAACAGATGCGTTGAGTCGTAAACCGCACTATCAAGTGGTTCAACCGTTGTTTGAAGATGGGTTCAGTCTCATGCATCCTGAGGTCTTATGTCACATACAACTCAGTTGTTCACTCAAGAGTCAAGTCATTGAAGGACAGAAAACAGACAAGGGTATTTTCCACATCAAGGAGAAGATCAAAGATGACCCAAAAACTCAATTTCGCGTTGATGAGAAAGGGGTACTGTGGTTTCAACATCGGTTAGTAGTCCTGAAGGATCGAGAATTGAAGAATCGCATCATGGATGAAGCCCATCTCTCTAAGCTTTCTATTCATCCTGGCAGTAGCAAAATGTATTAAGATCTAAGACCCCACTTTTGGTGGACCAAGATGAAGAAGGAAATAGCCGCATATGTAGCCCGTTGCGACACGTGTTGCAGAGTTAAGGCCATCCATATGAAACCTGCAGGTCTGTTGCAACCGTTATCAGTTCCAGAGTGGAAATGGGAAGAGGTCAGTATGGACTTTATCATAGGATTACCGACCACGAGGAAGGGGAATGACTCGATTTGGGTGATCATAGATCGATTAACCAAGTCGGCTCATTTCATTCCAGTCAAGAACACATACTGACCTCCCGAGTATGCCGATATATATATGGCTGAGATTGTTAAGTTGCATGGTATTCCCAAAACCATCATATCAGATAGAGGACCACAGTTCACCGCTCACTTCTGGGAGCGAATGCATAAGAATTTGGGAACCAGTCTGATAAGAAGCACGGCGTACCATCCCCAGACTTCAGGACAAACGGAGAGGCTAAACCAAGTATTGGAAGATATGCTGAGGGCCTGTGTGCTATCATCCAAGGGATCATGGGAGTCATGGTTACCTCTGGCTGAATTCTCCTACAATAACAGTTATCAAGAGAGCATCAAGATGGCCCCGTTCGAAGCTTTGTATGGTCGGAGATGTAGAACTCCGTCGAACTGGGTTGAACCTGGTGAGAGAAGATACTATGGTATCGACTTCGTGAATGAGGCAGAGCAGAAGGTACAAATCATACAGCAGCATATGCGTGCAGCGCAATCCCGACAAAAGAGTTATGCTGATAAGAGAAGAAGGCCACTTGAATTCAAAGTAGGTGACTATGTGTACCTCAAGGTTACGCCAATGAAGAAGGTTCAGCGTTTCCGAGTTCGAAGCAAGCTTGCACCCAGATATGTGGGACCGTATCAAATACTAGAGAGGAAAGGCCCAGTGGCCTACAAGATTCAGTTACCTGAAGAGTTGAGCTCGATGTTTCCGGTCTTCCATGTGTCGCAACTGCGGAAATGTTTGAAGGTACCTGAGCAAAGAATTGAACCTCGAGGTATCAAAATAAAAACAGATTTAGAGTATAAGGAGCACCAGTGGGAATTGTGGATACCAAGGAACGGGTAACCCGAAACAGAATTGTCAGAACTTATAAGGTAGTGTGGAGTCATCATGACGATAGGGATGCCACCTTGGAAACAGTGGATTACTTGAAAACAGTTTATCCAAAATTTCATAAGAAATGGTTAGTAACCCAAAATCTCGGGACGAGATTTCCCTAAGGGGGGAAGGGCTCTAACACCCTAGGTGTTAAGCATGCATTTAGCCCTATCACAACATGCATAAGCATTTTCATCAAGCATAGCATCATGAGCATGTCATTCATCCCAAAACATGATTTTATGTGCTTTATTTCATGTGTTTTAATTATGCTAAAATATGATGCTTGCTTCCAAAAATGTGAAATATTCAAACTAGGTTGATTTATGTGTAAGAAGAATTTAGAGTATTTTTGTGTAATTTTTGGAGCTATGGAATTTGAGAAATGGAATTTATACAAGATTTCCAAATTGAATTTATTTAAAAACCTAGAACTAAGTTTTAATTTGTAATTCAAATTCTATTTAGAATTTGGTCTTGCTTATTAAAGCAAAGTTGTAGAGTTTTTGTTTTGGAACAACTTTGTTTTTGGGAGCAAGAGGTGAAAATGATTTTAAATTGGTCCAAATGAATTTAGAAAGAATTTGGAGAAAAGAAATTCAAAAAAAAAGGAAAGGGGCAGGCGCTGCTGGGCCAACCCCGCTTCCCTTTCGGCCCAGCGAGCGGCCCGGCCTGCCTCCCCCTTCCCCTCTCTCCCGCGCGTGCGGCCCCCGCCTCGCTCCACCCAGCGCCGGCCACGTGGCGGCCGTACGCCAGCGTTGGACGCGCCGCGGCCGGCCTCCAACCCCCCTTGGTCAGGACGCCGGCTCGGGCTCCCAGGCCATTTCCTCCGTTCTGTCCCCCACGCCCTCCTTCTCCTTCCTCCCTCCGCTCGCACCGCGCAGCAGCAGCAGCTCCTCCGCGCGCCATTGCCGGAGAAAGCCCCGCCGCTCGCCGCCGACCGCACCAGAGCCTCAAGCTCACCGCCAAGAGCACCAGCGCCTTCGTCATCGTTAGGGTAAGCTTGTGCGCGCGTTCTACCGAGGTGAGAGTCCATCGAGCGCCGTGAATAGCTCGCCGGAGTTACCCCGAGCTTGCCGGAGTACTCCGCCGCGACGGATCTTGTGTTTCTCTGCCTCTTTTCGCTGGTTCTTGGGTGCGCTAGGTCGGTAGGGTGGTGAGGAAGCTCGGAGAGGCGTTTGCGCACGCTCTACCGCGCCGGAGCGGCCTGGCCACGGCGAGCAGCGCCGCCGTGCCGCCATGCATGCTCGTCGGAGGTGTTCCGGTCATCCTCCGGCCAATCCAAGGGTACCGTTGGGTGCGCCTCGCTGCGGAGAGCACGTTGGTGCTTACCCCGTGGCCGGAGACCTCACCGCCGGCGAGATCTCCTCATCGGAGGTGAGCTCCCTCTCGGTCTCGCTGACCGGTGGGGTCAGGGACCCACTGTCAGTCGCAGGGGGACCCCGGTGGGTGTAGATTTGGGTGTGCGTAGCCTTTTTCGTCGGTTTTCTTGAATAAATGATTTCCAGAAATTGATTCAAAACTTGTAAAATTCATATCTTGAGTTCTACAGCTCCAAATTGGATGAAATAAATTTTGGTGTGCTCTATATTTCCAGATCTACAGTTTGATGTAATTGCATGTCATGTTTGAGTAACTTTTCTGAATGAATATATTTAATCCATGTTTTTGCTAAACTTGGAGAATGCATAGTAAATAAAATATGGTTTAGAAAAAATGTGAAACTTGATTTGTTGGCTCTGCATGTATGTTTACTCACTGGGAAAATATTGCTACATATTATTTGGTGTATAGATGAATTTAAGGTAATTTAAATGCTTGCATGGCAGTGATTTATGATTTTTAATAATTAATTGGATCATGCAATAAATCTGGAAAATTTTGTGGGTGTTTCTTATGATA
Organism: Sorghum bicolor; assembly: GCF_000003195.3. Taxonomy (NCBI): domain Eukaryota; kingdom Viridiplantae; phylum Streptophyta; class Magnoliopsida; order Poales; family Poaceae; genus Sorghum; species Sorghum bicolor. The sequence continues at coordinate 24,324,165 of NC_012878.2, forward strand.
TTAGACAAATTGTAAAAATATGAAATATGTTGTTTGACACTTATATCATAGTAGAGTGATTATACTTACCCTATAAATTAATCTTGTGATTTTTGTGGCTCAAAATAAGTATCCAAAAATTATGCAAAATTTACAATAGACTTTATGCGTAGCTGGTAGTCTCCTGTAATTTTTGCGGATTTTATTGATGAACAAAATTGCATGTGATTTTTAATGGGCCTAGAAATGAATAAAGAAAATTTTGAATTGTTGTGTATATAGGTTGAATAGAATAGGTTGGGTTTGGTGTATCTTTGAAGCATCATGTGGGTTGCTGGTTGCATTTGAAAAATAATTGTAGAAGAGAATGCAATAGATGTTTGATTCAATTGTTTGTTCTTGGATGATGTTGACTACCTTGTAATGAGCATGACCGAGTACATTACATATGCATCAAGTCATGACTCCTTTGGTACTTTCTCATACAAGCATCCACTCGGGCATCTCGCACTCCACTCATAAGCACCCAGGCATCATACAGGATCGCAGGAGAACGAAGTGGGACCCGAGGAACCCGAGGAGATTCAGGAGCAGGAACCTCCGGAAGCACAGGAACCCGGAGAGGAGCTGCAGGAGTGTCCGGATCACCGATCCAGCACGTTTGAGAAAGGCAAGCCCCGGAGCATTCTAAGTCTCCCTATTCTCGCTAACTTATATGATGCGCTATAATTGTTCTACTATATTGCATCTAAGTGATAGGATTTGATTGATGCCGTTGATGCATATGTACTCCTTGTTATCCCTACTCGTTCACCTACCTTGTCCTATGTAGATAGGCACGGAGTCTATGCTTAGCTTGCTTAGTCCGGTAGAAGTCGGGTGATTTCCTGTCACCTGCGAGAAATAGGTGGATACCTGCTTGATTAAGCATTGGTTGCTTGGGGAAAAGAATAACCAAGTATGGTATGTAACTGGAGACCGGGCAGGGTCTTATGGTGGGTTGACCATAGTGCCCCTGCCTGCGTCGATTAAGGACCGATCGTTGACGGCCCTCTTGTCATGTTGAACGCATGCCCCACACTTAGCTGGAAGGATAAGTCGTTCCGACCGCGAAGCCTGAACACTATCCGGGCCGGGCATCGAGCCGCCATGCGCTGTATTGGTGATGGTTGAGGAGAACGACGAGGGCGCGGCACGCAACCTTGGTATACCTTGGATACCTCGGTCGCCGGAACGGTCCTCGGGTACTGGCGGTGCCTGCCGAACCCGCGAATTGGTCCTGGATAGTGTAATACGGTGATCTGTAGCTCACTTGATCAGTGAGTGTGGTTTGTGTGGGGAATACCTCGCTAGCTGGTTAGAAATCGATTCGAATCGCCATCGCTCCTGGATAGTGGGCACTTGACATGACCTTCGTCCTCGTAGTAAGGACTATGGAACACTTGGGTTATGTTGATGAATGGTTTTAAGAAATGCTATGATGAGGTACTATCATAGCCTTATACTCGCTTGTAATAGTGCAGGTGCAAACCTAGATGATAGGTAATGATACTTTCAACTTGAGCAAATTAAAAGAAGAAAGACTTATGTAGGTTATGATAGTAAAATCCTGCGGTTTTGCAAAATAGTTGTCAGCTACCCCACTATATAGCCTTCATGATCCTTGACGAGTCTTTATTTTAAGTTTATGACGGGTAAGTCTAGCTGAGTACCTTCTCGTACTCAGGGTTCTACTCCCATGTTGTTTTGCAGATGGTCAAATGTACTATGGTTATTGCATCCTCTTTCTGTACCCAGCCATGGGTGATGACTAGACCAAGGGCGATGGTCACTCTGTCTTCTCTTTTGCTTTGGTGGGAATGACCGAACTATGGCACTGTATCAGACTAAGCGTGTGTGTTGTATTTTCAAACTATGAAGCTTCCGCTACTTGAAGAACTTGGTTTGTAATAACTTTAAGAACTCCGATGTATTTTGTGAATGTTGAAATCTGGGTGTATTGTGAATGGCGACCGCTAAACTTATTACGATCTTGGCTGTTGTGCGATATGTGGTTTGAAATCTGTAACACCCTAGTGTTATGGTTGCATCAAGCATGTGCATAGCATGAGCATCATCATTTATTCAAAGCATCCATGATCATCATCTATCTTGAGACATGACATCCTTTGCAAAAAGGTGTTTTAAATTGCTTAAATAGGCTTCCTATGCTTATGTTTGAGTGAACAATGCTTGTGTATGTGCTTAATGTCTTGGTAAATAGCTTATTTATGCTTAACTTAACCTTGGGAACAATGTTCATGTTGATCACTTCTCCAAAATAATCACTTAAGTCCTACTTATGCAAATAGGCCCTAGAAACCTCTTTTGCTTAGGCTTTTAAAAAGTGTTTCATAAAATGTTTCCATGTCAAAACTTCCTACAGCAAAGTTGTAGCAAATTTTATAAGGAACAAAAGTTGTTTTATGGCCATCTCATGAAAATGATCACAAATAGCTCAAAAGTGGCCCACAAGGCAGATTTGGGGCTGTTTTCCACACTTAGAAAATTTTCTAAGTCCTGGGTGGTTTGCAGTTTGCGTGATCGATTTTGGAAACTCTATATCTTTCAATCCAGGCCGATCTGGTCCTTGCTCTAGTTGACAAAGTTGTAGATCTCGCCTAGTACTCCAAGTTTGTCAACTACGCCATCTCCTAATTCGCTCTGGTTTGGGAGATAATCACCGGTGAAGTCGCTCTGTCAGTCGATCGATGCACTGTCTGAATCGACTTGGACCTCGTCGACGTGGCCTACCGCCGGCAGCGCTCCGTCGCCATTTGGCGCCCGTACGCCGTTCCTGGCCCCGCCTGTCAGCCCTCGTCGCGTGCATGACCACCACGGCGACGCCCCGAGCGAGTGGACGCGTCCATTTCGCTCTGCCTCGCCCTCTCTTGCCTGAACCTTGCCCGCAGCGAGCTCTCCGCCGCGAGCTCACTCCGGCGAGCTCGTGAGCGCTCCTCTCTGCGTTTCCGTCCACCAAACTCCACCCAAAGCTCCGCCGTGAGCCGCTCTCCAAGCTCCACCCTCTAACTCGCCGAGAAACCCACCGGTGAGCCGACATTTCTTTCTTCCCCCAAATCGGTCCGCCATGACTCTCTTCTCCGGCGAACTCAATGCCGAGCGTTGTGAGGCTTCTCACCGTCTTTGGTTAGGTCCTAGAGGTAGCTTAGGTCCTTAGCGAGCTTTTGCGCCACCTGGTGGACGCTCTACCGGGTTCTCCGTCGCCGGACACGGTGCGCAGCGCCGCCGTGCTTCCGCCGGAGTTGGGTGCTCCCGTGGCCAGCGCTTTCCACGGGGATCCAGGCCAAGCCGTGTACCTAGGAAGCTTCGCCCTAGTCTGCTGGTGCTGTAGAAGGCCTTAGGTCACGCTCTACCGGCCTGAGGGCTCCGGCGTAACGCCGAGCACCTCCGCCGAGCCGCCATTGCCGACGGTGAGTCCCTTCCGGTGGCTCCGCCGTGGCAAAAGTGGGGTCAATCGAGTCGTTAGGGTTTGGGGATCACGTTGATGCCCTGGGTTTGGCCGGAGACCTCGCCGTCGCGGAGAAATCGCCGGCGAAGATCACCTCGGCCGCGAGGAAGAAGAGCCTGACGGGTGGGACCCCCTGTCAGCGACTCTCTCTTTCCCTCCTTTTCTTTTATTCAAAATCCTGATTTTTGGCTTTCTTGCAAAAATCATATCTCCTGTTTCTGAGATCCAAAAATTGTGAAACAAATTTTGTGTTGTTTCTTGAGATGGCCAGTATTTAATAAAAATATAAAATGAACCATGTTTTCTGAGAAATTATTTATTAAGGATTTAATCTTGTTATTCATGGATAAATGCATATCTCTGGTTTTACTGATTAGTTTGCTCTGAAATTTTTGTGGTAGTCTTTGCATGGCATTAGAGTGCTCTGATAATTATTTCATGATTTTTGGGGCACTGCAGTGGTGATATGTAATTTGTGTTTGAAATATGGCTTGTTTCTTTAATTAAATCACATAAAATAATTGGTGCTTATGCTGGTGCTCTATTTTGGTGGTAAACTTGTTTATGGCATTCCTAAGATATAAATAATCTGAAATCTGTTGTTTGATACTATATAAGTCATGTTTATGAATTTATGAAATAAATGCCTTGATACATGTTAAATGCATATCTTTAATGTGGCATGTGCATTGGTCCTGAAATTTTTATGGTGGTGATCTGATGTTATACTTGTGCCTCTGTAATTTTTGTAGATTTTTCTGAGCACTTTAACTAATATCTTGTAAATATGCCTTACCTAAAATTAATTAATAAATGCCTTGTTAAGTAATTGTTTTGGGGTTTTCAACTGATGATCTGGTGACCTTGTATTATGTTTGTGCCCATGAGTCATATGGTTGGCATAGTTTGTGTTTTGATCATGTCATTAAATAATTAACTAAAGGGTTAAATGCTGTCTGGACAGCAAGTGAATAATTTAACTTTGCTTAATGATAATTTGACTTTCTGTGAAACTTGTATAAAACAAAGTTGTTCTAAACTTGTTGAACTAACTGTGGTTTAAATTTGAGGTCATTTGGTCAAGTAGTTTAAAAGTTATAGCTGTTCCAAGTTGGGTTCCAGAAATAGGGATTCTCTGTTTTTCTGGGACAGCACCTGGAACTTTGTTAAAATGACTAGTTTAATGTTTGAATCTTGCTGTCATGTTTAAAGATGAGTTGTAGATAATTTCCTAAGCTTTCCAGAATGTCCTTACTCATGTTTGTTGGACCTGTCTATCTATAATTATGATTTATTTACTGAGCCTACTTGTTTTATGTTGTTTGCTGCTTTAGTGCCATGATAGGTTTTGGGTTATGTAACTTGTTTTTCATGAGAGTTAGTATAACCCTTACTCCGTAAATGAGTGTCCAGTGAGTTGCTTGTGTTGTTAAGCATTCATCGGTAGCATGTGCACCTTCTCATTCATCGAGCATGCAATAGGTGCACCGGACGTGGCAGTTTCCTTCGAGCTCCAAGCGAATCCCGAAGGCCAGGAAGGCAGCCAGGAGGTGGAGGTCCAGCAAGCCGGACTCGAGGAGCCCGAAGAAGAAGTTGAGTGCCCGAGTCACGAGCCGGCATCGTTCGTGAAAGGCAAGCCCCGGAGCATTTTAAGCCTCCTCTATTTTCGAAAGTTTACTTAATACGTTATATCTATTGATGCATTACGTATAGGAGTTGTGATGAAACTGTTGCTGCATTCTACTCTATCCTTGTCCAGATAACTTACCCTCCCTGGGTGTATAGTTAGGGTCGAGTAGCAGCTTAGCTATGCTTTAACCGGTAGAAGTCGGGTGATATCCTGTCATCCGCGCGATATAGGGTTGTGTCGGGTCGCGATGGTCTATATGTGCTATCGTGGATGGAACCTGGTTAATTTGACTTAAGCCGGGCGGAGTTTTGCAAGTGTGTAGTAACTCCGTCTGTGGCAGCTAAGGACTGATCGTTGTACGTCCTCTTGTCATGTTGAATGCATGCCTGACACTTAGTTGGCCGGATAACTCGTTCCGACCGCGAAGCCGAGTAGTATGACTCAGGCCGGAAGACCGGCAAGTATAAAGTGCGCACTACCGGAGGAAGTGCGGTGTGCGGGGGACCATTGGCGTAAGTCCAAAGGCGGGTGAGTTAAAATTCCTGACCTCCCTGGCAGAGTGGTAGCCCTGGGAGTGCGGCGCTGATCGGAGCCGCGATTTCTGAGTCGTACCAAAGGTGACCCTTTGGCTCTCCGGCAGGGGATGCTTGGGTGAGTGCTAGGAATAAACCTCCAGCTGGATAGGAATTCGATTCGAATCGCCGTCTCTCCCGGTTAGTGAGAACTTGACAGAGCAGCGGCAAACGTAGCATTCACTAATGAACTTGGTTCATGATAATGATGATAGCAAGAAGAACATATGATGAAATTTGATATGGTTACTATTGTTTGTAATAATCAAATGATGTGTTGTAGTACAGGTGCTAATCTAGTGGTAGGCTGATGATAAATAAACTTGATGCTCTTAAAATGATTTAGTTGTAAGTTAAGCTTTTGGCAAAAGGTGAGTCAACCAGCTCCACTTTACAATTTAGCCTTGCATGATCCTTGGTGTCTTTTGTGTTTTACTAGACGGGTAAGTCTAGCTGAGTACATCCTCGTACTCAGGGTTTATTCCCACCTGTTGCAGATGATATCTTCTATGACGGTTTCTGCAAGACCTGTCTCCATCCCGCTGGGGATGAGGACTAACCGTTGGGCACGGTTCTCTAATCTTCTCGTCTATGATGCTTTTGGAAGGATGACCTAGACTCTGGCAGTAACAAACTTGTGAACTGAACTGAGAACAAGTGTGTGTACTTATTTTGCTTCCGCTACTTCGAACATGTGTTGTAATAACTTAAAACTCCGATGTGGTGCCGCTTCGACGGCAATGAATGATTATGTAACATTCGTTGTGTTTATGTTGAACTATTACGATCTTGGTTTGTTGCGAGTTGGTTTGAAGTCCTTCGTGATTTCGATTGACTACCGGGATTATATGGGCTCAAGTCTAGAAACTTGATTGTTTGACGATCGTTTCTGTACTTGAACTCTTATAATTTGGTCGGTTCTGTGACAGCTGGCATCGGAGCAAGTTCAGCATTATAAATGCAGCGTTTGTGTATTTAAAACAAAAGAATTTTTAAATAAAATGGTGTAAAACAAATAATTAAGTTATGCCAGTGGTCGAATCCTCCTTGCCCATATAAGGACTCTAGGTGGCTATTTAAGTACTGACTTGGGGGGTTTTATTTATGCATCTTCGGCAGTACTCAGGTATGGATGTGTGATGACCGCACTATGCTACCCTGTGGTCTAATGGTGGAGGTAGCCTTCATATGTGAATTAGCCACATATGTCGCTAGATTTAAATTATGCAACGTCGCACCTACGCTCAGGTAAGTGTGAGCTGTGAGAGCATGATCGTCCAAACGGCGGTCTAGGGGAGTGTTCGCGGTGGTTTTCTGGAGTGGTTACATGTCGAAACCATGGAACCACGAAAGAAACTTAATTGGGGAGTATATTAATTTCTCGGGTAGTTGTGGTGTCATTGTTGGGGCATGTTGGGCATGTCCAAGCAATGAGCACTTAGTTTACTGCTTTCTTGAGTGATATATTGGGAACTGTTGGGCTGAAATGAAGTTTTCTGCAGGTACTCTAACAGCGCACGTGTAAACCGATAGTTACCGTATCGAGAGACGAATGTATGCCACCGTATATCCGTTAGAATATTAATTTTCTAAGTTTGTGAGGACGTACGGTTCGTGCATGCATCATGTCGCATTCATACATACATTCTGTCCGCTTCTTCCCTTACAATTTCGTCCCTTTTTAAATAAATAAATGTGCTTCAACTGATCCTCTTTTACCCATGGCATTCCTATTCCTTTCCACAGATGGACGCACCCGCTTCGCCTCGTCCCAGTGACACTTTCTTGCACGAGTTTGGTACTCCTACCCTGCTCTGGAGAGTGTTACGGACTGTTGGGTATACTGAGCCACCTCAGTATTCTTGGTGGGAGATGGAGAGCACAGGAGGGATCCAGTGGTTTGCTGTGCAGGGAGTTGTCCCTCCACATGGGGACAAGCCTGCATGGACAGGCTGGACGTGCAGCTCAGATGGGCAGACTCCTTGGGAGGCAGCTCAGGTTGCAGCCCAGACTATCCTGCTTGACATCTGTCAGAGGTGTGGTGACGAGCTGACAGGAGGACCAGCGGCCTCCATTCCTAGTGCTGACCCAGCAGCCGCGGAGTGGAAACAGGCTGATGGTTGTGCTTTGGTTCGAGGCAGAGGAGAGAGAGCTGAGAGCTCTAGTCCTGCTATGAGTGCTATGATGGCTGTACTCAAGCTGATCAGTCAGCGAGAGGGCACCTATGCACAGGTGATGGTGGCTGTTCGCAGGGCCCAGGAGATGCAGCGGAAGGCTGAAAAGCGTGCTCGCAAGTTTCGCAAGCAAGCTAGACTCCTGGAGCAAACTCAGAAGGACCGCAATGACTGGGAGGACATAGCGGAGTACCGTAGACAGCAGTGGGTGAAGGCCATCAGAGAGAGAGATCATAAGCAGGATCAGATGAGTCAGTTAGCTCGAGAGAGGGAGACTTTGCAGGAGCGCTTGGTGCAGCTCACCCGTGAGAGGGATACTGCACTCCGCGTGTCGGAGAACAGGCGCCGAGCATGGGAGATGCACCGAGTTCAGTCGCTTGAGCGGGAGAACTATCTACAGGGTCAGATTGAGGCTGGTCTTGTGGAGATTCACCGTCTCAACAACTTGCTACACCCTATTCCTCGCCCTATACCCGTGTATCCAGAGGTGGGACCTCAGGTGATTGTGGCCGATGATGATGGTATGGAGGTTGATGGACCAGCAGCGGCTGCACCACCTTTACACGAGGACGTAGAGGATGAGGAGCTTGAGCCGGTTAGCGACGAGGATGGAGAGGCGATCTTTGACGCTGACTCGGACGACGAGCCTGGAGTGTAGGGAGTAGTGAGTAGTTGTTGCCAGGATCTTTTGTTGTATGCCAGTCGGTTGTGGTGCTTTTGTAACCATGTTGTAATCCGAAACTTTGACCTTGACTCATGGCATGTACTGGAAGGGTGTAATAACTTCATGGACCCTATGTGCAGTCTTTATGATCGTTATGTTATGCTGATGTTTTCCGTCGTGGTGCGTATTGCGGATATCTATGTCATGTGTTGGATTGGTGATGTTGTTTTGTGGAATGGAATTGTTGTGCCTTTCTGTAAAGCTATTCTCTCGAATACTTTCAGGCATGAATATAAGTTCTTCTGCGGCAAATCTTGTCATCATCAATGCTCACTGACTGTGTCTTTTCAGATGTCTCGTGGCACCCGAGGTGCGGAACAGCGTGCAAACATGAATCCACCACCTCCTCCCCCACCACCAAATCCAGCTGAGCTGATGCAAATGATGGTGGAAAATCAGAGGATGCTCACTGAAACCATCAATCGGATGGCAAATCAGGGTGGCCGTAATGCACAGGAAGGGCCAGCTCCTAACCAGTATAGTAGCTTCAAGGACTTCATGGATACGAAGCCCCCACCTTTCAGAGAAGCTGAAGAACCCCTTCAGGCTGAAGAGTGGCTGAATACGGTGGAACAAAAGTTTCGCCTACTTCGGTTGACTGAAGGTTTGAAGGCAGAGTATGCAGCTCATCAACTGCAAGGACCGGCAGGCATCTGGTGGAATCAGTACCGGGAAGCTCTTCCAGCCGACACCGTGCTTGATTGAAATCTTTTCCGTGATGCTTTCAAAGGGCATTTTATTCCTCCGGGTGTTATGGAGATGAAGCACACCGAGTTCATGCAGCTGACTCAGGGCAACAAGACTCTGAAGGAGTATTTGCATGCTTTCAATCACTTGTCTAGGTATGCTCCTGAGTTTGTGAACACGGAGACGAAAAAGATCGCTAGTTTCAAGCGGGGTTTGGGTCCCAAATTGCTGAAGACTATGGGCCGCACTAGGTGTGCAACTTTCAATGAGTTTGTCAGTGATGCTCTTACTCAAGAGAATTATAACACTGTGTACACTGCGACCAAGACTCGCAAGAGGGCTTTTGAGGCCGGGGCAGGATCATCTCAGTCCAAGGCTCCAGTGGCAGCTAAGCCACCATTCCGTGCTCCAACCCCCAACCAGCGATACCGCCCTCCAATGAAGAAGAATCAGGCAAAGACGGGTTTTCCCAAGGGGTACTCTATTGCTCTTCCTAGGGGCAACACGGGTCCCAACTATGCCAAGACTCCACCTGCCAACCGTCCGTGCTGGAACTGCAATCAGACCGGGCATTGGCAGAGCAACTGTCCTTACCCGCCAAAGAAGGCCAACCAGGGGAACGTCCGTCAGGGGCGTGTTCATTACACAACTGTGGAGGCAATCCCTGCTGGTGAGGTAGTCACGGCTGGTAAGTTTCTGGTCAATCAACATGATGCACTCGTGCTTTTCGATTCTGGAGCATCGCATTCTTTTGTGAGTTCTGAATTTATATCTAAGCATAACATCAAGACCATCACACTTGATAAGGGCAGTTATTGTATTAGTGCTGCGGGGAATGATATTTCCACCAATCAAGTGGTTTTGGGGGCAACTCTGGAGATAGGAGGCCGTCAGTTTCTTGCTGATCTGGTTGTTTTACCCGGTGTGGGCATTGATGTAATTCTGGGGATGAAGTGGATGAGTGGTAATGGAGTTCTTATTGACACCACCACTCGCGTAGTGATGTTGAAAGACCCAAATACCAAGGAGGCATTTCTAGTGCAACTCCCTCGTGATATTCAAATCCGTAGCACTGTGAATGCAGTCATCTCTAAGGCTATTCAGGATATTCCGGTGGTGTGTGAGTTTCCGGATGTTTTTCCTGATGATCTACCCGGGCTTCCTCCGGATCGGGATGTGGAGTTTAAAATTGAATTGATTCCAGGTACCGCTCCGATCTCTAGAAGACCTTATAGGATGCCGCCTAATGAATTAGCTGAGCTTAAGACCCAACTAAATGAGTTGTTGCAGAAGGGTCTTATTCGTCCTAGTTCTTCTCCTTGGGGTTGTCCGGCTATCTTTGTGAAGAAGAAGGATCAGTCTTTGCGCATGTGTGTGGACTATCGTCCCCTAAATGCGGTGACTATCAAGAACAAATACCCTCTTCCTCGCATTGACATCTTGTTTGATCAGTTATCTAAAGCTAAGGTATTCTCCAAGATCGATTTGCGATCTGGGTACCATCAGATCAAGATCCGTCCTGAAGATATCCCTAAGACGGCTTTCTCGACGAGGTATGGGCTATATGAGTACCTTGTCATGTCCTTCGGGCTTACGAATGCACCTGCTCATTTCATGTATCTTATGAATTCGGTGTTCATGCCCGAATTGGACAAGTTTGTAGTGGTCTTCATTGATGATATCTTGGTATACTCTTGCAATGAAGATGAGCATGCAGAGCACCTGCATGTCGTGTTGTCGCGTTTGCGTGAACATCAGCTTTATGCTAAGTTTAGCAAATGCGAGTTTTGGCTAAAGAAAGTACCTTTCTTGGGCCATGTCTTATCTGAAGAAGGCATATCGGTGGATCCGGCTAAGGTGCAAGAGGTGCTGGATTGGAAAGTTCCAACTTCGGTACACGAGGTTCGGAGTTTTCTCGGTCTGGCTGGGTATTACCGTCGATTTATTCCGGAGTTCTCCAAAATATCCAAGCCTATGACTCGTCTACTTCAGAAAGATGAAAAGTTTGTGTGGACACCTGAGTGTGAAGAAGCATTCCACGAGTTGAGGACACTGTTGACATCAGCTCCTGTCCTAGCTCAACCTGATATCGAGAAGCCTTTCGATGTCTTTTGTGACGCATCAGGCATTGGTTTAGGCTGTGTGTTGATGCAGGAAGGTCGCGTTATCGCGTATGCCTCGCGCCAACTTCGAAAGCATGAGGTCAATTACCCCACTCATGACTTAGAATTGGCAGCAGTTGTTCATGCTTTGAAAATCTGGAGGCATTATCTGCTGGGTAATCTGTGTAATATCTACACCGATCATAAGAGCCTCAAGTATATCTTCACTCAACCTGAACTGAACATGCGGCAGCGAAGGTGGCTTGAGTTGATTAAAGACTATAATCTCCAAGTGCACTATCATCCGGGCAAGGCAAACGTGGTGGCGGATGCTTTGAGTCGGAAAGCGCACTGTCACTCAATCCAAGTGGAAGATCCGTTGTTGTCACATCTTATGCATCCACTTGTACTCGACCAGATTTCTCTGGAAAGTACCATTCGCAATCGAGTCATCGAATTGCAGCAGACAGATGTGGGCATCTACCATATCAAGAGAAAGATGAAAGAAGAGGAAACCAAGCATTTCCGGGTTGATGAAAACGGAATTCTTTGGTTCAAGGATCGACTTGTGGTCCCAAAAGACCGCGAGCTGCGAAATCAGATCTTATCTGAAGCTCATTCATCCAAAATGTCTATCCATCCTGGTAGTAGCAAGATGTATCAGGATCTGAAACCTTTGTTTTGGTGGACAAAGATGAAGAAGGAGATAGCGGCTTTCGTCGCCCGTTGTGACAATTGTTGTCGCGTGAAGGCTGTTCACATGAAAGCTGGTTTACTTCAACCCTTGTCAATTCCTGGTTGGAAATGGGAAGAAGTCAGCATGGATTTCATCAGTGGACTCCCAACTTCTGTTAAGGGTTATGACTCTATCTGGGTGGTTGTAGATCGTTTGACCAAGGTTGCTCGATTTATTCCAGTCCGAACAGATTATCGTCCTCATCAGTATGCGGAGTTGTATTTCGAGCACATTGTTCGTCAGTATGGTGTGCCTCGAACAATCATATCTGATCGTGGACCACAGTTCACTGCTCGTTTTTGGGAATGTCTTCATGAGCAGATTGGTACTCACTTGGTCCGCAGCTCTGCTTATCACCCCCAAACAGCAGGTCAAACTGAACGAGTTAACCAGATCCTTGAAGATATGTTGAGGGCATGTGCTCTCTCGTCAAAAGGTTCTTGGGTCAAGTGGTTGCCATTAGCTGAGTTCTCCTACAACAACAGTTATCAGGAGAGTATCAAAATGGCTCCATTTGAAGCCTTATACGGTCGAAAGTGTCGAACCCCGTTGAATTGGGTAGAAGCTGGAGAGCGAAGATACTACGGCATCGATTTCATGAACGAAGCAGAGCAGAAGGTCCGTGTTATCCAGCAACACCTGGAAGCTGCTCAAGCTCGTCAGAAAAGTTATGCTGACAAGAGAAGGAAGCCGATTGAGTTTTCAGTTGGTGACCATGTGTACATCAAGGTGTCTCCGATGAAGGGTGTACAAAGGTTCGGAGTCAAGCGAAAGCTTGCGCCTCGCTATGTGGGACCTTATCGGATTCTCAAAAAGAAAGGGAATGTGGCATACAAAGTTCAACTCCTAGTTGCGCTTCGAGCTATCTTCCCCGTTTTCCACGTATCACAATTGAAGAAGTGCCTTCGTGTACCGGAGGAACGGGTGGAAATTCGGGATATCAAGTTAAAATCCGACTTGGTGTATGAGGAGAAACCCGTAGCGATTCTTGATCGCAAGGAACGGGAAACGCGTAATCGTGTGGTTAAACTCTACAAGGTGTTGTGGAGCAACCACGGGGAAGAAGATGCCACTTGGGAGACGGAGGATTATCTAAAAGAAGTTTACAAAACCTTCTTCGAAAATCAGTAAGCTTTCAAATCTCGGGACGAGATTTTTGTTAGGGGGGAGGGCTGTAACACCCCAGTGTTATGGTTGCATCAAGCATGTGCATAGCATGAGCATCATCATTTATTCAAAGCATCCATGATCATCATCTATCTTGAGACATGACATCCTTTGCAAAAAGGTGTTTTAAATTGCTTAAATAGGCTTCCTATGCTTATGTTTGAGTGAACAATGCTTGTGTATGTGCTTAATGTCTTGGTAAATAGCTTATTTATGCTTAACTTAACCTTGGGAACAATGTTCATGTTGATCACTTCTCCAAAATAATCACTTAAGTCCTACTTATGCAAATAGGCCCTAGAAACCTCTTTTGCTTAGGCTTTTAAAAAGTGTTTCATAAAATGTTTGCATGTCAAAACTTCCTACAGCAAAGTTGTAGCAAATTTTATAAGGAACAAAAGTTGTTTTATGGCCATCTCATGAAAATGATCACAAATAGCTCAAAAGTGGCCCACAAGGCAGATTTGGGGCTGTTTTCCACACTTAGAAAATTTTCTAAGTCCTGGGTGGTTTGCAGTTTGCGTGATCGATTTTGGAAACTCTATATCTTTCAATCCAGGCCGATCTGGTCCTTGCTCTAGTTGACAAAGTTGTAGATCTCGCCTAGTACTCCAAGTTTGTCAACTACGCCATCTCCTAATTCGCTCTGGTTTGGGAGATAATCACCGGTGAAGTCGCTCTGTCAGTCGGTCGATGCACTGTCTGAATCGACTTGGACCTCGTCGACGTGGCCTACCGCCGGCAGCGCTCCGTCGCCATTTGGCGCCCGTACGCCGTTCCTGGCCCTGCCTGTCAGCCCTCGTCGCATGCATGACCACCACGGCGACGCCCCGAGCGAGTGGACGCGTCCATTTCGCTCTGCCTCGCCCTCTCTTGCCTGAACCTTGCCCGCAGCGAGCTCTCCGCCGCGAGCTCACTCCGGCGAGCTCGTGAGCGCTCCTCTCTGCGTTTCCGTCTACCAAACTCCACCCAAAGCTCCGCCGTGAGCCGCTCTCCAAGCTCCACCCTCTAACTCGCCGAGAAACCCACCGGTGAGCCGACATTTCTTTCTTCCCCCAAATCGGTCCGCCGTGACTCTCTTCTCCGGCGAACTCAATGCCGAGCGTTGTGAGGCTTCTCACCGTCTTTGGTTAGGTCCTAGAGGTAGCTTAGGTCCTTAGCGAGCTTTTGCGCCACCTGGTGGACGCTCTACCGGGTTCTCCGTCGCCGGACACGGTGCGCAGCGCCGCCGTGCTTCCGCCGGAGTTGGGTGCTCCCGTGGCCAGCGCTTTCCACGGGGATCCAGGCCAAGCCGTGTACCTAGGAAGCTTCGCCCTAGTCTGCTGGTGCTGTAGAAGGCCTTAGGTCACGCTCTACCGGCCTGAGGGCTCCGGCGTAACGCCGAGCACCTCCGCCGAGCCGCCATTGCCGACGGTGAGTCCCTTCCGGTGGCTCCGCCGTGGCAAAAGTGGGGTCAATCGAGTCGTTAGGGTTTGGGGATCACGTTGATGCCCTGGGTTTGGCCGGAGACCTCGCCGTCGCGGAGAAATCGCCGGCGAAGATCGCCTCGGCCGTGAGGAAGAAGAGCCTGACGGGTGGGATCCACTGTCAGCGACTCTCTCTTTCCCTCCTTTTCTTTTATTCAAAATCCTGATTTTTTTGGCTTTCTTGCAAAAATCATATCTCCTGTTTCTGAGATCCAAAAATTGTGAAACAAATTTTGTGTTGTTTCTTGAGATGGCTAGTATTTAATAAAAATATAAAATGAACCATGTTTTCTGAGAAATTATTTATTAAGGATTTAATCTTGTTATTCATGGATAAATGCATATCTCTGGTTTTACTGATTAGTTTGCTCTGAAATTTTTATGGTGGCCTTTGCATGGCATTAGAGTGCTCTGATAATTATTTCATGATTTTTGGGGCACTGCAGTGGTGATATGTAATTTGTGTTTGAAATATGGCTTGTTTCTTTAATTAAATCACATAAAATAATTGGTGCTTATGCTGGTGCTCTATTTTGGTGGTAAACTTGTTTATGGCATTCCTAAGATATAAATAATCTGAAATCTGTTGTTTGATACTATATAAGTCATGTTTATGAATTTATGAAATAAATGCCTTGATACATGTTAAATGCATATCTTTAATGTGGCATGTGCATTGGTCCTGAAATTTTTATGGTGGTGATCTGATGTTATACTTGTGCCTCTGTAATTTTTGTAGATTTTTCTGAGCACTTTAACTAATATCTTGTAATATGCCTTACCTAAAATTAATTAATAAATGCCTTGTTAAGTAATTGTTTTGGGGTTTTCAACTGATGATCTGGTGACCTTGTATTATGTTTGTGCCCATGAGTCATATGGTTGGCATAGTTTGTGTTTTGATCATGTCATTAAATAATTAACTAAAGGGTTAAATGCTGTCTGGACAGCAAGTGAATAATTTAACTTTGCTTAATGATAATTTGACTTTCTGTGAAACTTGTATAAAACAAAGTTGTTCTAAACTTGTTGAACTAACTGTGGTTTAAATTTGAGGTCATTTGGTCAAGTAGTTTAAAAGTTATAGCTGTTCCAAGTTGGGTTCCAGAAATAGGGATTCTCTGTTTTTCTGGGACAGCACCTGGAACTTTGTTAAAATGACTAGTTTAATGTTTGAATCTTGCTGTCATGTTTAAAGATGAGTTGTAGATAATTTCCTAAGCTTTCCAGAATGTCCTTACTCATGTTTGTTGGACCTGTCTATCTATAATTATGATTTATTTACTGAGCCTACTTGTTTTATGTTGTTTGCTGCTTTAGTGCCATGATAGGTTTTGGGTTATGTAACTTGTTTTTCATGAGAGTTAGTATAACCCTTACTCCGTAAATGAGTGTCCAGTGAGTTGCTTGTGTTGTTAAGCATTCATCGGTAGCATGTGCACCTTCTCATTCATCGAGCATGCAATAGGTGCACCGGACGTGGCAGTTTCCTTCGAGCTCCAAGCGAATCCCGAAGGCCAGGAAGGCAGCCAGGAGGTGGAGGTCCAGCAAGCCGGACTCGAGGAGCCCGAAGAAGAAGTTGAGTGCCCGAGTCACGAGCCGGCATCGTTCGTGAAAGGCAAGCCCCGGAGCATTTTAAGCCTCCTCTATTTTCGAAAGTTTACTTAATACGTTATATCTATTGATGCATTACGTATAGGAGTTGTGATGAAACTGTTGCTGCATTCTACTCTATCCTTGTCCAGATAACTTACCCTCCCTGGGTGTATAGTTAGGGTCGAGTAGCAGCTTAGCTATGCTTTAACCGGTAGAAGTCGGGTGATATCCTGTCATCCGCGCGATATAGGGTTGTGTCGGGTCGCGATGGTCTATATGTGCTATCGTGGATGGAACCTGGTTAATTTGACTTAAGCCGGGCGGAGTTTTGCAAGTGTGTAGTAACTCCGTCTGTGGCAGCTAAGGACTGATCGTTGTACGTCCTCTTGTCATGTTGAATGCATGCCTGACACTTAGTTGGCCGGATAACTCGTTCCGACCGCGAAGCCGAGTAGTATGACTCAGGCCGGAAGACCGGCAAGTATAAAGTGCGCACTACCGGAGGAAGTGCGGTGTGCGGGGGACCATTGGCGTAAGTCCAAAGGCGGGTGAGTTAAAATTCCTGACCTCCCTGGCAGAGTGGTAGCCCTGGGAGTGCGGCGCTGATCGGAGCCGCGATTTCTGAGTCGTACCAAAGGTGACCCTTTGGCTCTCCGGCAGGGGATGCTTGGGTGAGTGCTAGGAATAAACCTCCAGCTGGATAGGAATTCGATTCGAATCGCCGTCTCTCCCGGTTAGTGAGAACTTGACAGAGCAGCGGCAAACGTAGCATTCACTAATGAACTTGGTTCATGATAATGATGATAGCAAGAAGAACATATGATGAAATTTGATATGGTTACTATTGTTTGTAATAATCAAATGATGTGTTGTAGTACAGGTGCTAATCTAGTGGTAGGCTGATGATAAATAAACTTGATGCTCTTAAAATGATTTAGTTGTAAGTTAAGCTTTTGGCAAAAGGTGAGTCAACCAGCTCCACTTTACAATTTAGCCTTGCATGATCCTTGGTGTCTTTTGTGTTTTACTAGACGGGTAAGTCTAGCTGAGTACATCCTCGTACTCAGGGTTTATTCCCACCTGTTGCAGATGATATCTTCTATGACGGTTTCTGCAAGACCTGTCTCCATCCCGCTGGGGATGAGGACTAACCGTTGGGCACGGTTCTCTAATCTTCTCATCTATGATGCTTTTGGAAGGATGACCTAGACTCTGGCAGTAACAAACTTGTGAACTGAACTGAGAACAAGTGTGTGTACTTATTTTGCTTCCGCTACTTCGAACATGTGTTGTAATAACTTAAAACTCCGATGTGGTGCCGCTTCGACGGCAATGAATGATTATGTAACATTCGTTGTGTTTATGTTGAACTATTACGATCTTGGTTTGTTGCGAGTTGGTTTGAAGTCCTTCGTGATTTCGATTGACTACCGGGATTATATGGGCTCAAGTCTAGAAACTTGATTGTTTGACGATCGTTTCTGTACTTGAACTCTTATAATTTGGTCGGTTCTGTGACAAAATCCTTCGAGATTTCACGGACTACCGGGATTATATGGGCTTAAGCGTGATGGTTTGACTATGCAAATGGTCACTGTTAGGCTTAATCTCTTATAATTTGGTCGGTTCTGTTACAGCCTTTCTTCAACGGGTTCCGATCCGATCAACGCTAACCGAAGCAACTACCTCGAAAGCGACATACAAGGCGAAACAATCAAACCACTAGACCTAGAAAGATCATGAAAAGAGGCGACAAAACACCAAAGAACAACTACACTAAAAGAGCACCGAAAGGATAACGACTTAGCCCTCTCAACGGATGTTCGATCCGTGGGCTAAAGAAACAGGACTGGTTGTTCACTAAGTACGAGTCAGAGTCCTAGCTTAGCCAGTACTTCCCGAGTCAACTGAGTCAACCTGTATGGCTTCAATAAATAGTTTAGACTCTAACTCATTCTAAGCAACCACCACAGCTTACGGTCTTTCGATCCAGGTGTCATAGAGGTCGACAGGAATCGAAAAGACTATGAGCACGAGAAGTTCCTGTCTCTCTCAATCCATACGCCATTGTAGTTGGCGAGAGCCAAGAGAGGGTGGAATAAG
The DNA here is from genome assembly GCF_000003195.3 of Sorghum bicolor. Taxonomy (NCBI): domain Eukaryota; kingdom Viridiplantae; phylum Streptophyta; class Magnoliopsida; order Poales; family Poaceae; genus Sorghum; species Sorghum bicolor. Next base: position 24,342,609 of record NC_012878.2, read on the forward strand.
GAGAGAAGAAAAAGAGGAGTGGTCTACTCCTTCCAATCCACGCGCCATGGTATGAGACGGGGATTTAGAAAGAGTGACACACAAAGAACACGAGTGCTCAAGCTGCTTGTAGGGTATCACAACCTAGGTGCACTAAATGCACTAAGACATTTCTAGGGTTCTTAGCAGTGCGGTTGTCACCCCGAGAACCACAGAAATGCTACGATCGACATAGGTACAAGCATACAAGAGTTTAAGCACGAAGAACCAAAAAGGCGAGAAAAGACACGGAATTCACCTTCCTTTGATCCGCTCGCCATAGCAACGGCGGGGATCGCGGAATTGGAAACAAAACATCAAACAAGCAAAAAGGGCTTAATCCACATCTTACTAGATCGACGGGATTGAGAACAAGAGAGAAGAAGAACGATTCACACTCTTTCGACCAACTCGCCATGGAACGGACGACGGTTGGATAAAAAGTGATATCACCCCACGATCCAACCCTACTCGTAGGGTACCACGACCGTGCAACTGAATCGGCACGAGGCTATTCCTAAGGCCCGTAGCGATGCGGTTGTCACCACTAGGTCCGAGGGAATGCTCTAGTCAGGATGGTACAAGCATACGAGGTGGTTAGGATAAACACCTGAGAAATGGGGTAAAGCCCGATGGTCATGGCAAGGTGGACTTGCGTCCATGAGCTTCACCTAACGAGTTGGCCTCCGACAATTCCATGAAGGTTGTCCTATAATTCGTATCCCACTAGACTAGATCACAGAGGACTCGAAGGTGCGAGTAAGAGCCGCGTTGTTATGAATATCGAGTCTGCAATGATCAAACCCTAGGGACGGGGATAGGAGCTAACAGCCATAGTTCAACGAAGTCAACTAAACACGAGGAATGCGTTACACTCGGCATCGCGATCACGGCGGGACGAACCCACGATCGAAATGATCAAACGTACAACGATTTCCCCGACCGGCTCGAAGGCACGGTCCACAGACGACAAAACAAACACTCAAGAACCAACGCACAAAGAACCACAATGCCACGACCAACACAAAGACCAAATGGAGTACCACATTCCCATGGCGACCAACTGAGATAGATAAACAGATAGATAAATAAATAGACCGGCACGAAGGCACGACACAGACATGGGTATAGATAATCATGCATAGATGACTAAGATCAAGTATCACAAGTATACAAAGTTATATGAAAAAGGGCATGGGTTTTGTCGACATCACGAAGGGCGTCAACTCAGTTCAAGGTTCGACCTTGGTGTGAAGGAGGCGCTGCTGCGGCTTGGCAAGGATGGAGCTGGCGGTGCGATCTTGGGGCTCGGCAATGCTTCACGGGTTTGGTGCTTCGACATCAGCGGCGCCTTAAGTTCAGCGGCTCCAGCGAGTGGCACAGCATGGCTGCAGCATCCCTGCAGCAGTGAAGGTTCACGGCTCGAAGGCCGATTGTTAGCCAAGAACCACGGTATGGTCTTCGGAACGGAAGGAAGGTTATAGCCTTGGTTTGAGAGCTCACCGGTGGCAAACGAGGTGGTACTGGCCGCGCAGTGAGGATGGGGTGCCCCTAGCCGTGACAGAGCAGAGACCGTGGGTGACATCGCAGGGTGGTGCAGGTCGTGTGCACGCTCGACGGGGCGCGGTTTGACAGTCGGTGCAGCTCGCGACGTCGCAGCTCGCGGACAGGGTGATGGCCGCGGCGAGCTCAGAGCCGCGGTCGGCTCGGTGGCGAGGGTGTCGTTGTTCCGGGTAGCGGGCTCGACGTCGCGGCGAGGGCACGACGTGCGTGGTCGGGGCGAGGGCGAGGCTGTCACGGCATGGCCGCGGCTCGGCGAGGGCGACACAGCGTGCCCATGGCTCGCGGAGTCGACGCAGCCGGGATGAGCTTGGAGCAGATGTGGCTAGAGTCCACCGTGATCGGCCTTAGGGCGTCGTGCTCACGGGTCCGTGCGACGGCATGCAGCTCCAGCGTCGCGGATGGCGAAGCTCTCGGCGAGCTCGTTGGCGAGGTGACGCAGGTGCGCGGGGGCGAGGTCGTGGCCACGGTCGTGGTCGCCACGGCCGGTGCGGCGTCCGCGCGCGACGTCATAGGTGCACCAGCGTCGGAGTGGCCAGGCGAGGTAGCTCTGCGTCGCGTGGCAGGGCTCGGCGGCATCTAGGCTCGACGGCGGTGGGTGTGGGGGGCGGTGCCGAGGACGTGGTGCGGTCGTGACGGTGGCGTCGCAGGGCGAGGACGAGGACGCGTCGGGGCTCGACGTCTTGGGCGCGGCGAGAGCCTGGCGTCGCGGGCACCGAGGGGGGTTGGCAGCGTCGTGGCGTCCGCGCGGCCGGCCGTGGTCGGGGTGCTCGGGCACCGTGGTTGCAGCGCTGGTCGTGGAGGAGAAGGGGGGAGGGCGACGGCGCCGGTTGGAGGGAGCAGAGCGGCGGCTGCGCGTGGGGAGAAGGGCGGCAGCTGGCGGCTCGGCTTTTATAGCGCGGGCGCTAGGGCTTCGGGGTGGAAGCGTTGATCCTCGGCGTCCGTGCCCACGTTGGGACACGCGGCGTCCGATGCGAGGTTGGGGTACGGACGTCGACACGCCCAGGCGCGAGCGCATGCGTTCTAGGCGGTGGCGGTGCTGGGAGTAGGCAGGGGCGCGCTAGGGTTGTAGGGGCGCTAGTCTTGGGCCAGGAGGCCATCTGGGCCGCGCATGGTTGGAAGGGGGATGGCATCGGCTCCCTCGTGGGCCACGACCTGGCTGGGGGGAAAGGGCAGACTGGGCCTTGGCGCACGCGGGCCGGTCGGGGTGAGCAGTCGAGCTGGGCCGGTTGGTCACGTGGGTCAGAAGGAGGAGAAGAAAGGTAGAGGGGAGCAGGGCCGACCTGGGCTGGACAGGAAGGGAGGAAAGAGGATTTTGGCCCAAGGGAGAAGAAGAAAGATTTCCTTTTTATGGATAACGGAATTTGGGATTAGGTTCAAAGGATTTTTAAAGAGGGGATTGAGAGGGGAATTTTGGGAAGAGTTCAAAAGAATTCAAAGGAGTTTGAGACGTACTACAATGGAAAGATTGAGAAGGGATTCGCTTCGCCTTTGAGATAGGCTCAACGGAGATTCGGGAAAACTTTGCTACGGATTTGTGCACTCCAAAAGAAACTCAAAACCCTAAACATGACCCCACTCAAGACGACTCACTAACAAAAGCACTCGCCTACAAACAAATCTACATGTATGCTATGATTTGTTAGCAGGTTAGGATCGAATTAGACGTAAAAACTATATGCTTCACACGATTACAGGAAAAATTTTTAAAAAGCTCATATTTTTGGTTTTCATAAAAAATCTGGGATGTTACAATTATAAAGTTGTAAAGGTCACCGACAATCTCTAAGAGGTCATCATCCTTGTAGACATCCCTTTTCAGTCTTTTTTCTTATTTCCACTACAAGATCATAAAAGACAAGTTTAGGTCTAGTGTAAAGAAGAGATTGCAAAGCTAAGTTATTGTTTTCTGTTTTCATACTTCAACCCACTAAGAGATTCGAACTTACCAATTCATGGTGTCTCCTATAGCCTTCTGTGTTATTGATGAAAGCACATATGTAGGATCCACAATGCAGACTCCCTGGCCTTTGCTTGGGGAACCTCATTTGTTTTAATTCGCAAATGGAGATGTCAAGTATAATTACTAAAAAATTAGTAATTTAGTGCTAAACTAAGTCGTACTTACCGAACACAGAGTTTTGAGACGCAAGTGGCTTCCCACGACTAGATCATGCCTTCCTTTGTGATTCTTGACATAGGCCCTGAATGCCCTTTTTGAATGAGAATTGATGTGGTTTTTTTATATTTTAAAGTCACTAGTATTAAAGTGAACATTAAAGTGCAAATGTAACTTATAGTATGCAGAAGTCAATATTAAAGTGAATCATATAAGGTTACTAGGATTACTAATTTGCTTACGTAATGAGAATTGACATGAAGTCTTTATATGTGTGAGGGTCAAAATCTACAGAATCACAGATCCATGCTGTGTTCATCCTGAAATCGGCGCCTATGACTATCGAGTGATTGCTACAAGAATTTTAAATAAACACATAAGTATCTTTGTATCAAAATAAGATATACCAAATAATCTTTAAGTATACATTCGAACTTACTTGAAGTGGTATGGTATCCATATTGTTTCAAAGTGTTGGAGATTCTTTAAACATACATCAATCCACACCGCAACCTTAAGGGACTCTTCTCTTATTTTAGCCACACGGATATTTTCTTTCTCCTCCAGTGTCCCTCCAGCAGCTAGCTGTGGCACATCCAATTCCCATCTCAATGGGTAATTAAAATTTATTTGTGCTATAGGCATAGGGTCTATATACCCGGCTTTCGTTGAGCGTGTAGATTTCATAAAGTGTGCTTGCATTCTACAAATCATGACGTAAGTTAGTTACAGCAAAATCCAACTAGGTTACATTCAGATCATATCAAGAGGAAGAGGACTTATAGGCACCAAGTGTGTATCAGATTCTAAAAGCATCTAGGCCCCTAATGAGTTTTGGTGATTAATAATAATGTTGATTACTATGACTAACGTGTGCTTTGTAGAGGCAAAGTCATTTATGTTAGGTCATGTTAATGGTGATCGATGGACTAGATCGTTCATGCCGACTTAATGGAGGAAATTGTTTCGGGTTTCAAAGGATGGTTGGACATCGTCGGGACTAGACTAGGTCTAAGTGCCATATGGTGAAGAAGAGCACTTAGAGTAGTTTAGGACTTTGTTTTTCCTTTGACCGTACTATTAAGGGGGCATTGAGCGGGTAGCTTGACCTAGGCAAGGCTTTAGGTTTAGGTGTGGTGCACACTTGGTAAACCTAGCACTAGGCAGCTCTGAGAATGTCCTTAGATCGAGAGGAACAAACTTCGTTTTGGAAAGATCGCGTTTCAACGAAGTTTGGGTGCCTAAAGAGGCACCGGACGCTGCACCGGACGCTTTGTGAGCGCGTCTGGTGGCGCTGACTTGGGTCAGCGTGCCTGGGTGCCTAGGGTTAGGCACCGGACGCACGCACCGGACTCGCCAGGGTGCGTCCAGTCCCTTACCTAGGGAGGTCTATAAATCGACCGGGCACCGAATCCACTGGGGTGCGTCCGGTCCCATACCAAGAGAGGGTTGTAGATCACCCTCACACCAGACGCTAGCACCAGACCCACTGTGAGTGCGTCTGGTGTACTATCAGAGGAAGTACACTTAGCCATTAATGAGGCACCGGACGCTCTATGCAGTGCGTCTGCTGCAACATCAAGCACGTCTGGTGCTCCTGTTTTCTGTGAAATTCAGGTAGTCAGCCTTTGGACTTGATGGAGAGTATTTATACTCCTCTACCTCATCCATGGGAGGTCTCTTGCCCATTGTGGTGCAAGAGAGAAGCAAGAGCCTAGAGAGGATTGAAAATTGAGTGATTTCTTGAGTGAATCCTTCTCCAGTTGAGTTCCAAGAGTTCAAGTGTGCATCCACCACTCTCTAGAGCCTTGTTTGGATCAAGTGAGAGTTCTTTGCTTGTTACTCTTGGTGATCACCATTACCTAGACGGTTCGGTGGTGATTGGAGGCACGAAGACCACCCGGAGTTCTTGTGGGTGGCTCGTGTCAAGCTTGTGAGCGGTTTTGGGTGATTCACCGCGATGGAGTGTCGAAGAATCAGCCCGTAGAGAGCACTTGGTCCTTGCACGGACCAAGGGAGAGCAAGACCCTTGCGCCGGTGCTCCAACAAGGACTAGTGGGGAGTGGCGACTCTCTGATACCTCGACAAAATATCACTGCATTCTTCTTGCTGTCCTCCTTTACTTTCTACTTTGAGCATTTACATTCCTAGAATTGCCATGCTAGAATAGGATTGGAATTAGGTTGCAAAACTTTTATCCAGTAGCTCTCTAAAACAAACTAGGCACAAGGGGTTGAATTAGAGCTTATAGGTTGCTTAAATTTTTAGAGAAGCCCAATTCACCCCCCTCTTGGGCATCTTGATCCTTTCAATTGGTATCGGAGCCTAGTGCTCATTATTTAGGCTTCACCGCCTAGAGAAAGATGTCTAACAGGGATGGACCGCCACCCATGTTTGATGGTGATGACTTTTCATATTGGGAAATACAGATGGAGTCATACCTCCAAGCTTGTGATACGAAGTGCCTAAAAGCCACGACCAAAGTGTTCACCCCTCTAGCAAAAGACACCACTCTTACTCCACAAGAGCAAGAAAACAAGAAGTGGAATGCAAAGGCCAAAAACCACATATTTAGAGGTCTTTGCAAAGAGGTGTTCAACCGTGTATGGAACCACAAAACTGCCCATGATCTATGGAAGGAACTTTGTGCGCTCCATGAGGGATCCAAGAGTGAGCGTGAGGAGCGCTTTCATCTTGTCATGAACAAGCTTAATACATTTGAAATGCTCTCCAGAGGAAATGCTAATGAAATGTATTCTCACTTGAATGTCATTGTAGAGGAGCTCAATGGGCTTGGGCTCAATCAAATGAGTCCGACGGATGTGGCGAGGAAGATACTATGTATCCTCCCCATTGAGAAATATGGGCACATAGTTACCATGCTTCATCAAGGCAATCTCTCAACCACCACACCGACATCCTTCATGGGGAAGATCAATGCTCATGAGATGTATATGCACATGAACCCCCAAGATAGCTCCTCATCGGCCAAGAAGGAGAAGAAGGACTTGGCCCTCAAGGCTTCTCACAAGGGCAAGTCAAAGAAGAATGAAGTTGAGTCATCAACTTCAAGTCATGATGATGCTTCCATTGCCCTCTTGGTGAGAAGAACAACCAAGATGTTGATGAAGCTCAACAAGAATGGAGTCAACTTTGACTCCAAGAAGAAGAAGTTCTTCACAAGTAGCAAGAGGAAACCCATCTCTGAGATGGATTGCTACAATTGTGGTGAACTTGGTCATCTTGCTCACCAATGTCCTAAACCCAAGAAGGACAACTACAAGAAGAAGAACAAGGAACAAGACGATTCAAGTGATGATGAGAAGAGCGACAAGAAAGCATTCAAGAAGAAAGGTGGCAAGAAGAAGGAGTACCACAAGAAGAAGAATAGCAAGGCCTACATTGTTGGTGATTGGCTCACCGACATTGAGAGCTCAAGTTGTGACTCCTCTGGCAATGAAAGTGATGATGAGAAGGTTGCTGCCATTGCTATTGATGCTCCATCGCCATCATCCTCTCCACCATCTTCATCCTCTACACACCTATGCCTCATGGCTAAGGGTGACCGGAAGGTGAACTACAAGACAGTTGGATCATATTGGGTAATTGATAGTCGTTGCACTCAACATATGACCGGAGATCCCCGGATGTTCACCTCACTTGATGAAGATGTTGACAACCAAGTGAAGATCATATTTGGTGACAATTCAAAAGGCAAGGCCAAGGGTCTAGGAAAGATTGCTATATCAAATGACAACTCCATCACCAATGTGCTCTATGTGTCATCATTGAGTTTCAACTTGCTTTCAGATGGACAACTATGTGATCTTGGCTTCCAATGCATATTCAACAAGAGAGAAGTCATAGTGACTGTTTACACTTACTAACACCACTTGGATACTAGGTTGTCATCCCTAGCATGGTGCCAGAGTGTACAAAGGTATTTATAAATGTAAAGGCTCTCTAGAAAATAATCTATTCTATCCACAAGCGCACAGATAAAACACCTCATTGTAGCATTTCACCAGGTAAGTATTCCAAGTATCGTTATATATAATTCTGCTTAAGAGAACAAAGGGGATGAAATTAAGATAAGGATAAAATCTGTCAAGGCATAGACTAGAGATAAACTTGCAAGAACATGATTACTAATGGGGAACTCGTCACACAGTCACTTACTTTGGCAGGGGGGTAAGCCATAATAATAATGATAATGAATTATAAGCTCATGGGTAAATAACACAGCGATTAGAAAATAGACTACTCCTCATATATGTAAGGTGACGTCAGATTAGCTAGAGAATGGATTCTAAGTTATCTACTATTTACTAAGTAACAATCTACTCTAGTTATCTACAAGATCATATATAGTACAAAAGACTCTTCATTCATGTATAAGGAACATTGCTAAAGTAAATCAAAGCATTGCAAGACTTACTCCGCAATACAAATTCTACCAATCCTATCAACGGAGGGTGGACTATATAAGAATCAACGAAGCTGTCACTATCGCGAACTACCACACAACCCGACCAATAGGATACATTTGCAGGTAAATAACATCTAAGCACCATACCCACATGTTATCTACCACTTAACTCCCACGTGTCAAGAGCTAAGCGCTTTGCAAACTTATACATAAACTCATTATCAATCATAACTATATGAAATATAGATCCAGAGCAAACTAAGAGCATAATAAATAGAGACATAATGCAATTAGAACAAAGTATTAGAGAAAGATATGAAATAATACCAATCTTTATTAACAAAGATCCGAATCCAGAGCGTAGTGCTCTACTTCTCTAATTCTATCTAATCAATCCTCTAAACTTGAAGGATTAGGGAGTAGCTAATTCTAATTATCTATGGGAGAGAAGCTCTAAACCCTAACTTTGGTGGCTACCTCTGATAATGATTTCTCCTCTCTCCCCCTAGGGTGGAGAGGCCTTGATTATATAGTCCTTTCAAGTGAATTTGGGCCGTCGGATCAAACCAATATTGATCGCACAGTTTTCCTTGATCCTTTAGGTCGGTGGAGCACGATCCAAGAGTTTGGTTCTGATTGGCCCCGAGGCCAGGGTGGGCGCCCAAGAGGGGAGGGCGGGCGCCCTGCCCCCGAGCCCGTCCGGTCTCCCGTTAGTTCCCGTGGCTTCTGGACTCTTCTAGATTAAGGTAAATTGCGCAGCACGTAATTACCTCTCTAACTTGTTGCTCAAATTCTTCACTTCACTTATGAGCTCATTGTTCTCCTTCAAAAGGTTAGTCTCACAAGACAAAGAAGTAGAACAAGCATTTGTATGTGAAGAACATGGCATAAACAATAAATCATCACAAGAGGTGGATACATGCTTCTTGCCTACATCACAAGGGTTAGTAATATCATATGATTGATCATTTGACCCAAATGATGAGCTCTCACTAGTTTTAGTTTCTTCATTAGAAAGCCTCATAGTGAGAAAAGCATGATCTTTTACCAAGTTGTCATGAGCAACACAAAGTTCCTCATGAACCAATTTTAGTTCCTCGTGTGAACAATTAGTAACATAAAGTAGATGTTTTTGTTGTTCACATGTGGTCTTTAGAAATGAGTTTTCATTTTTCAATTTATTTGTTTTTGCTAACTCATTTCTTAAAGCTTTTGAGAGTTCACATACAAGCTCAAAATTTGGACCATCACAATCAATAATCACATCACCAATAGATACCTTAGTGTCACCATGTGACATGAAGCAATGTGGTGATGTAGTAGATTAGCTTGTAGAAGCATCACTCTCATAGACATCATCTTCATCCTTGTCAAGTGATCTTGTAGAATGATCATCATCTTCTTCACTTGACCATGAGGTGGAGCAATCCTCCACAACCACCATGTTGTGGTCATGCTCAACATCCTCATTTGCGTCCACCTTTGGCACATCATCTTCTTTGGATATTGCCCCATATTTCTCATTGAGAAATAACCAAATCTCATGGGCGGACTTCATATCCATGATCTCACCAAATACATTATCTTTCATAGATGAGTAGAAGATGTTTGTGGCTTGGCAATCAAGATGTAGGCATTTCTTTTACGCTTGAGTTGCAACCTTTTTATCAATTGCACAAGAAAAGCCCACATCTACGATCCACCACATTTGAGGAGAAATAAACTTAAAATTGCATTGCATCCAATTTCTCCATCATGCAAAGTGTGTGCCATCAAAAATGTGTGGACACTCCACATCTAGCCCATAAGCCGTCATCCTCTCGGGTCGGTTAAGACCACAAATGAGAGACCTTGCTCTGATACCACTTGAAGGGTCGAGATGGCAGACTAGAGGGGGGGTGAATAGTCCTTTCTAAAACTTATTGCTTCGGCTAACCAAAACAAATGCGGAATTAAAACTATCAGTCTAGCCAAGACTACACCCCTCTATCTAAGTTCTCTAGCACTTTGAAAAGATCCTAAACAAGCAAGCATGGTGCTACCTTAGCAAGAGCTCACCTAATTAATTCTAGGAGCAAGGTCACACAAACCTATGCAACTAGTACTGTGCAAACCGGGGGAGCTCCTACAGAAACTAGTAAGCAAAAGCACAAAGCTCCTAAGCTCACTAGCAAGCTCAATAACAAGGCAACCAATGCCAAATTAGAGAGCGCAAAATACTTAGCTACACAAACTAAGCAATGTGACTAACAAGGTTACACAAACCAAATTAGTCACGCAAGGGAACTACTTCTAGCTACACAAGCAAGAAGGTAACTAGCAAGCTACACAAGCTAACTAACTACAAGAGCAACTACACAAGCACAAATATATGAATGTAAGTAAAAGCTTGTGTTAGGGACTTGCATACCAACGGGAAGAACAAAGTTGACACGATGATTTTCTCCCGAGGTTCACTTGGTTGCCACCAAGCTATGTCCCCATTGAGACAAGCTCCAAGGTTGCCGCCGGTCCTCTTGCTAGTGGTGACCCGCAAGTCACACTCTCCCACGTGGAGTGCTTACCACAAGCTCTAGCACTTGACCCGGCCGGACCACTTGTCGCTCTTCACGTCTCGCTCAACTAGAGTTGCTCTTCGCGATCCCCGCGGGGTGAGCACCGTACCCCTCACAATCTCTTCTCCGGAGCACCACACAATCTCCTTGCGTGCTTCGACGGAGTCACAAGCCACCAAGCCGTCTAGGAGGTGGCAACCTCCAAGAGTAACAAGCACCACCGGCTTGCAACATGAACACCTAGTGCCACTCGATGCAATCTCTCAATGTAACGCACTAGAATCGCTCACTCACACAATCGGATGATCACTATCAAGCATATGTGAGTTAGAGGCTTCACTAGCACTCCCCAAGCACGGACACTAAGTCCCAAGGGTGCTCAGCACCAGCTAAGGCCGGCCACCACTTCTATTTATAGCCCCAAGGGCTAAACTAGCCGTTACCCTTCACTAGGCAAAAGTCGACCACACCGGACGCGTCCTAGTTCACACCGGAAGCGTTCGGTATTGACCAGACCAGCGTCCGGTGCTCTTGACCGTTAGAAAACTAGCCGTTGCCCTCAACACTGACAAGGTATCAGACTCTCACTTTTGAAAACACCGGACGTGTCCGGTGCCACACCGGACGAAAACTCAGAGAGCTTTACAAAATGTCACAACACCGGACGCTACACCGGACTCACACACCAGACGTGTCCGGTGTGCACCGGACCTAAACTCAGAGAGCTTTAAAAACTGAATTTGCACCGGACGCTCAACTCGGACGCGTCCGGTGTCACACCGGACGCGTCCGATGTGCACCGGACGCAAACTCAGAGAGCTTCTCTGAGAAAGCGTCCTCTCCGGACGAAACACAATGGACTCCAGCTGAAAACTGTTTCCGAGTCCGGTGCCTCAACTCAGACGCGTCCAACCTCATACCGGACGCGTCCGACCTGAACGCGCTGCACGAAACAAACTCCAACTCCTTCCCTTGCTTCCATGTGCCAACACCAAAGTGTCACAACACTTGTGCAAGTGTGTTATCATTTTCACAAACATTTTTCCAAGGGAGTTAGCCTCTCAACTTGCCACGCCACTCGATCCTAACACGTATGCAAAGTTAGATCGCTCAAGTGGCACTAGATGACCGATATGCAAACAAGTTTGCCCCTCTTGATAGTATGGCCATCTATCCTAAATCCGGTCATAAACTTCTCTACACACCTATGACCGGTGAAATGAAAATGCCCTAGGTTATACCTTTGCCTTGCACTTTCCATTTCATCTCCTCCAATGTTGATGCAACACATGCACCAACCAATCACCAAATGATATGATCTACTTCATATCATCACATGACCATATTGGTTCATCGATCTTGACCTCACTCGCTCTTCACCGTTGTCTCGGTCCATCGGCGCCAAGTCTTGCTCAAGCTTCACCGTCACACGCGGTCCCTCGCTTCAAAGCCTCCGACTTGCCCTTCACTCTTGCAACCGGTCCATCAAGCCAAGCCTCATCTTGATCTTCTCCACCTTGGTCACATGACTCCATGTCATGTCTCATGTGCAATGAGCTCCTCCATCATCACATCATCACCTGTGGACTAATCTCTTATGTATCTCACATAAACACTATTAGTCCACCTAAGTTGTAACTCAATTACCAAAACCAAACAAGGACCTTTCAAAAGGCGGGTTTGTCCATTGGTGATCTTGGCTCTACGACCATGTCTCCTGTGTTGGCTCTTGTGGTTGCGCATGTCGAACCCATGGGTCCCGAAGGACTCGGGGGTTGTTGTCTCAATAATGCAGGTGCGCTGATTCTTCCAGCCTGGGATCAGCTCCATGCTAGGTGCGTTCTTGATGGGTGGTCATCCTTTCAAATGCCACTCGTTGTGGAGCTCTCTGGTTTACCGGTGTCACTGCAATCTCAATCAAAAAACTTTGAACAACATAGAGGCCAAGGTTCGGGTTAGGTAACCGAATATCGTATAACATATACATTGTGTTCCCCTCTTTTTTCAACATTCGAGCATGCCTAAATGTGTCATAGCCATGATAAATCCATAAGTCGTCAATGAATTCCAATGGTGAGTTTTCTAGCAAATAAAGATTAGAGGCTAGACGAGTGATAAGTGAAGTACATCCTACAGGTCCCTGAAGACTAGGTATACTAAGCCAATGAGAAACCAAAAGTGTAACAAGTGAAGTGGGTACTTTATTTATAGCAGCATATAGAAGTTGTAAATCTCCTACTCTTACTTTTCTAATGTCATCACAATGGAAAAGATTGTACCCAAGCCATTTGTGGAACATCCTAAGAGTGGGGTGTTCCATGTCACTGGTTCGGGCTTGACTATAAAACTCATCTCTAGATATCTCTCTCCAGAACTGGTGTCTCTCAAAATTGGGTAAGTCGGTGTCAATGTCCTGGATGCATCTTGAAGAGAAACCGAGATGGTCGCTTAGTTCTCTCCAAGACAACATAATGTCCTGTTTGAACATCCGAAAAGCAATTCCCCCCTCATAATATTGTAAAGTGCAAAGAAATTCAAGGGTGAAAAGACGGGAACCCAGCTCAGTTATGTTCTAAACATTTGTCCAACCTAACATCTGGAAAATTAAGTCGAATTCAGTATCCATACCTGTTTCTTGTAGTAAGATTGGATCAAGAGTAGGGGTGTGAATGAAATCTTTGTTCTTTAGCTGCTGCTAAACTTCCTTTTCCCTGCGGGTCTTCAGTCCAAGGTCTCCTATCTTGAGGAGGACCTTGACTTGTGGATCAGATGAAGATGACGGAGCTTGCGGGGTGTCGGGTCGACGCTCATCTCTGACGGGTGTGAGGAGTGTCGGGATGAACTCCTTGTACCTATGTTCTTGAGGGCCTTCCCTGCGTTCTTCACCTTCTTGAACATCCTGCAAGTAAAAGTTGACACACACAACTAGTGGAAAATGTGAGAGAAAATGTTAGTGGTCAGCTGTCCGAGTAGTCCAGGGGTTAGTCGTTCAAGACAAGTTTTTATTTTGGCAGCACCTCCCCCAAAACTACTTTTACTTCCGCTTTGGACGGCGGGATCACTACTTTCTAGGTGAACCTCACTCTCAAAGACTACCAACCTCTCTTCTACTCTTCTCTTCCTCTCTACTCTTTTCTTACTTCACTACAAGAGCTCCTTCTCTTGAAACGGAAACTTGCTTGGTTTTCTGGAATGCTTGTGTGAATAAGTTGGAGGCAGGAAGTGGCAATTTATAGGAGGAAGGGGGGACAGGGCGGGTGATGGGTCGAGATGGTGGACTAGAGGGGGGGTGAATAGTCCTTTCTAAAACTTTAACACGCCAGCTAACCGAAACAATTGCAGAATTAAATATATCGGCCTAGCCAAGACTACACCCCTCTATCTAAGTTCTCTAGCACATTGTAAAAGATCCTAAACAAGAAAACAAGGTGCTACCTTAGCAAGAGCTCACCTAACCAATTCTAGAAGCAAGGTCACACAAACCTATGCAACTAATACTTTGCAAACCGAGGAGCTCCTACACAAACTAGTGAGGCAAAGCGCACAAAGACTAAGCTCACTAGCAAGCTCAATAACAAGGCAACTAATGCCAAATTAGAGAGCGCAACTTGCTTAGCTACACAAACTAAGCAATGTGACTAACAAGGTTACACAAACCGAATTAGCCACGCAAGGGAACTACTTCTAGCTAAACAAGCAAGAAGGTAACTAGCAAGCTACACAAGCTTAACTAATTACAAAAGCAACTACACAAGCACAAGTATATAAAGAATGTAAATACAAGCTCATGTATAGCGAATGCAAACCACCGAGAAGAGTAGACAATGTTGACACGGTGATTTTTACCGAGCTTCACTTGGTTGCCACCAAGCTACGTCCTCGTTGTGGCGATACCCACTTGATGGATCACGAGCTAATTGGCATTCCAAAGCCAAACCCTCAGCGGGTGCCGCACATCCACTCTCAAGATGGGGATCCTCCAAGCCACAAGCAATCCACTAGAGTTGCTCTTCACGATCCCCGCGGGGTGAGCACCGTACCCCTCACAATCTCTTCTCCGAAGCACCGCACAATATCCTTGCATGCTTCGACGGAGTCACAAGGCACCAAGCCATCTAGGAGGTGGCAACCTCCAAGAGTAACAAGCACCACCGGCTTGCAACACGAACACCTAGTGCCACTCGATGCAATCTCTCAATGCAACGCACTAGAATCGCTCACTCACACAATCGGATGAACACTATCAAGCATATGTGAGTTAGAGGCTTCAATAGTACTCCCCAAGCATGGACACTAAGTCCCAAGGGTGCTCAGCACCGACCAAGGCCGACCACCACTTCTATTTATAGCCCCAAGGGCTAAACTAGCCGTTGCCCCTTCACTAGGCAAAACACGAGGGCACCGGACGCTCACAGGGAGCCACCGGACGCTCAACTCCCAGCGTCCGGTGCTCAGGAGTCAGCCACTTGTCACTAGCCGTTTGAACTCGACCATTGCCGCCAACGGCTACAATGCGCTCGCGCCTGACACAGCACCACCGGACGCTCAACTAGTCCACACCGGACGCGTCCGGTGCACACCGGACCCGTGCGTAGAGAGTTTTGCAAACTCGCAGAGTCACCGGATGCTAGCCACCGGACGCATCCTGAGCGTCCGGTGCTCACCGGACTCATGCGCAGAGAGGTTCGCCAAACCGCTCGCACACCGGACGCTGAGCACCGGACTCACTCCGGTGCGTCCGGTGCACTCTAGTACACCCAACACTACACCCGACACTAAACTCGCAGGGAGAGAGGAACCCACACCCCTCTCAACCCTAGGAACTCCACCTCCTTTGCAAATGTGCCAACACCACCAAGTGTACACCACCATGTGCAAGTGTGTTAGCATTTTCACAAACATTTTCCAAAGGAGTTAGCCTCTCAACTTGCCACGCCACTCGATCCTAACACGTATGCAAAGTTAGATCGCTCAAGTGGCACTAGATGACCGATATGCAAACAAGTCTGCCCCTCTTGATAGTACGGCTATCTATCCTAAATCCGGTCATAAACTTCTCTACACACATATGACTGGTGAAATGGAAATGCCCTAGGTTGTACCTTTGCCTTGCGCTTTCCATTCCATCTCCTCCAATGTTGATGCAACACATGCACCAACCAATCACCAAATGATATGATCCACTTCATATCATCACATGACCGTATTGGTTCATCGATCTTGACCTCACTTGCTCTTCACCGTTGCCTCGGTCCATCGGCGCCAAGTCTTGCTCAAGCTTCACCGTCACACGCGGTCCCTCGCTTCAAAGCCTCTGACTTGCCCTTCACTGTTGCAACCGGTCCATCAAGCCAAGCCTCATCTTGATCTTCTCCACCCTGGTCACATGACTCCATGTCATGTCTCATGTGCAATGAGCTCCTCCATCATCACATCATCACATGTGAACTAATCTCCTATGTATCTCACATAAACACTATTAGTCCACCTAAGTTGTCACTCAATTACCAAAACCAAACAAGGACCTTTCAGCGGGCGCCCTCTATAGGTGGGCGTGCGCCCACCTTTGGTGGCCATCCTGGCTACCATTTCTCCACTCCCTCCTTTGCTTAACTCTTACACAAAATAATAGTTCATGGGTGGTGGTTGGTCGGTGGAAAAGTGCTGGTGAGTGGAGTTATGTTGGTGGATCAAATAATGTGATGGGATGTGTGTGAGGTGTGGTGTATGACATCTGGGACCCAAGGAGTGTGGGTCATGCTTCTAGAAGGTTGCTATAATTAAATATAATGCAGGAAAATCTATGAGAATTGAAACTTATTGAAATGATAATGGAAAAATATTTTTGTGCCTCCATGATAATTAATAAATATGGGTTGTCACACTCCGTAAATATTATTTATATGGGGCTTTTGATTATTATAATACTACTATGAATAAATATGACTAATGCAAGAATTAATTATGCAAGAATTAATGATGTTGGATAAATATCGATTTACATCCCGGTGAGAGTTTGGGGTTTTTTTAGGTCCCCCAAGCTGGACCTCCAAATCTTTTTAATCTTCTGAATTACCTTCCTCCAGAGATGGTGTCTCCAGTGGTTCTTCATGATGAACTTCCTTCACTGTAGAGTCTCTCTCTGGTCTGGGCTTGAATGTGAAGTGTTCTTCTTGTCCGTTTATGATGAACTTGATTTCTCCCTTTTCAACATCGATGTGGGCATTGGCAGTGCTTAGAAGTGGCCTTCCAAGGATGATGGAAACTTTTGAGTCGAGACTCATGTCCAGTACCACGAAGTCTACTGGCACAAGGAAATCTCTAATCTTGTCTGGAATGTTTTCGGCAATACCCAATGGGTGTCGAACTGATTGATCTGCTAGTTGTAGGCACATTGATGTTCGTTCTAGGGTCGTATGTTCAAGCTTCTCGTAGACTGATGCTGGCATCACACTGACAGTTGCTCCGAGATCACAAAGTGCATTGTTGAAGTGTTGGTTTCCGATCGAGCAATCAATAGTGGGGCATCTTGGATCCTTCTTCTTCCTTGGTGGTATATTGAGGATGGCCGCACTCCATTCTTCTGTCATCTTGATAACCTCAGTGGTGGGCAGTGGTCTCTTTTTGTTAAGAATATCTCTGATGTACTTTGCATATGTGGGTACCTGTATGGCATAAAGTAGAGGTATGTTGACATATAATTTCTGAATGACCTCTACAAACTTACCAAACTGCTCATCCGACTGCAGTCCTTTGTTTCTTCTAGGAAATAGCAAATAACTGGTGTCGTAAAAATCTTTCCTCATTTCTCCAGTTCTTGGTTGTTGTAGCAGATCTTCTGCTTCAACTGGGCTTTCTTTTTCTATCACTACTGGTTGCACTGGTGCTGATGTTCTTTGTTTCTCTTTTGGGTATGGGGATCCCTGGTGGCTTTGCCTCCTCTAGTAGTTATGTTCTTTACCTGCTCAATGTTAGTGGCAACAGGCAGTGCAGCAGCTAGCTTCATTAATTTAAGCTCTACCCTTTTATTAAGAGTGTTTTGCTCATCAAAGGCAGTTAATAGAAAATCTATCTTATTGTGTATATCATTTAGAGATGATTCATTTGTATCTAGCCTTTGTTTAACTTCTTCATTAGTTTTGGTTTGTTGAGCAATTATCTCTTTTAATGAAAGTTGTTTGAAAGTGTTACCTCAATTCATACCTTTGCTATTGGGTTGACTCGAGGTAGGTTGATATTTGTATGCTGTCTCAATGGCCCTTTGATCTTCTTTGAACTTGGCCCTCTGGTCAATCCAATGGAGCAAATTTTCCATCTTGGTTGATATACATTTACTTCTTCTGGTATTTCTTCAGTTCGATGACATTGTTGAGCTTTATCTTGGAACCAGCTTTGGTTTTCTGCTATGTTATCCAAAAGTATCTCTGCTTTTCCAATTGAAAGCTCCAAGAATGATCCTTTAGCAGATGCATCTAGGCACTCACGAGCCTTCTGGGTTAATCCATGGTAGAAGGTCTGCATAAGTAACCATGTGGCCATTCCATGGTGAGGACAATCTGATATGTATCCTTGAAAATGCTCCCATGCTTCTGAAATGGTTTCTATCTTCTGCTGTTGGAAACTGACAATATTTCCTCTTAAGGTAGTTGTTTTGCCTAAAACTTTGATAGAAAGGCATCTGACAAGTTCGTCTAGTTGTTGATGTTATCTTGATGAGTGTAGAACCACTTCCTCGATTTTCCTTCTAGTGAGAATGGAAAAAGGCGAAGCAGTATGACGTCTTTGTCGACTCCATTGATACGGATTGTGCTTCCAATCTCTAAGAAATTCTGCAAGTGTGCACTAGCATCTTTGTTGACGGTCCTTAAGTACTAAAATTAACAATCAAATAAACATGGAAAAGGATCAATATGCACCAAACATCTAGAATTAGGGTTTTATGTGATAGAATTCCACGAGCTTTGGTGTTTATCTATTTCTGTAGGGGGTTATCAGAGAATATGGAGAGAAGGCCCACATGTCATGTTTACAACGAGATAATTACGTGCCGTGCAATTTTCCTCAATCTAGAAGAGTCCAGAAGCCACGGGAACGAACGAGAAGACGATCGGGCTCGGGGGCAGGGCGGCCGCCCACCCCCCTTGGGCGCCCGGCAGGGTTAGAGTCCAATCAGGACTCTCTTTCGGGACTAAACTGCACCGACCTAAAGGATGAATCTAAACCATACAATCAATGTCGGTTTGATCGGACGGCCCAAATTCACTTAAAAGGACAATATAACCAAGGCCTCTCCACCCCTGGAGGAGACAGGAGAAGAGAAGAAATCATTATCAGAGGTAGCCATCAAAGTTAGGGTTTAGAGCTTGTCTCCCACAGAGAATTAGAATTAGCTACTCCCTAATCCTTCAAGTTTAGAGGTTTGATTAGATAGCAATTAGAGAAGTAGAGCACTACGCTCTGGATTCAGATCTTCGGTAATAAAGATTGGTATTGTTCATATCTTTCTCTAATACTTTGTTCTAATTGTATTATGTCTTTATTTATTATGTTCTTAGTTTGCTCTAGTTCTATATTTGATATAGATATGATTGATAATGAGTTTATGTATAAGTTTGCAAAGCGCTTAGCTCTTGACGCGAGGGAGTTAAGTGGTAGATCACATGTGAGCGTGGTGCTTAGATATTGTTTACCTGCAAATGTATCCTATTGGCCGGGTTGTGTGGTAGTTCGCGATAGTGACAGCTTCGTTGATTCTTATATAGTCCACCCTCTGTTGATAGGACAGGCAGAACTTATATTGCGGAGTAAGTCTTGCGATGTTCTGATTTACTTTAGCAATGTTCCTTATACATGAATGAAGAGTCTTTTATGCTATATATGATCTTGTAGATAACTAGAGTAGATTATGACTTAGTAGATAGTAGATAACTTAGAATCCATTCTCTAGCCAATCCGACATCACCTACATATATGAGGAGTAGTCTATTTTCTAATCGCTGTGTTATTTACCCTTGAACTTATACTTCATTATCATTATCTTTATGGTTTACCCCCTGCCAAAGTAAGTGACTGTGTGACGAGTTACTCATTAGTAATCATATTCTTGCAAGTTTATCTCTAGTCTATGCCTTGATAGATTTTGCCTTTATTTTAATTTCATCCCTTTTGTTCTCTTAAGCAGAATTATAAATAACGATACCTGGAATACTTATTCTGGTGAAATGCTACAATGAGGTGTTTTATCTGTGCGCTTCTGGATAGAATAGATTATTTTCTAGAGAGCCTTTACATTTATAAATACCTTTGTACACTCTGGCACCATGCTGGGGATGACAACCTAGTATCTAAGTGGTGTTAGCTAGTGTCAACAAGCATTTCTGGCGCTGTTGCCGGGGAGCAAAAGGGTAATACATAGGAACGGTAATGAAAGTCAGGAAATCAGTCAAGGTTATTCATATAAAATATTAGACTAGACTATAGAGAAATAATTGCATAAAACAGCTACTAAGTGAGAAATCATAACAAGGCACCTCTGCTTTGGTAGGTTCACCCTGTTGTTTTTCTATGTTTATATTTTTATGCAGGGTATATCGGGATTGACTTTGGGTACATTCAACTCTTCATCACCAGAACCAAAGCAATCAAGAAAGAAAGAAGAAGCTAGCTACCAAATGTTGAAGCTATGGCACAAAAGACCCTACAAGAATTCTCTGCTCCAAGTCTTGTGAACATTCCAACTGGTCCAAGATTTGCAGTAGAAGAAGGAGTACCCGAGTTTGACCGCAAGTCAAGCCTCATCAATTTGGTACAAGCTACACAATTCAGTGGAAAGGCACATGAAGATGCTAGTGCACACTTGCAGAATTTCTTAGAGATTGGAAGCACAATCCACATCAATGGAGTCGACAAAGACGTCATACTGCTTCGCCTATTTCCATTCTCACTAGAAGGCAATGGGAGGAAGTGGTTCTACACTCATCAAGATAACATCAACAACTGGACGAACTTGTCAGATGCCTTTCTATCAAAGTTTTTCCCTATAGGCAAAACAACTGCCTTAATATGAAATATTGTCAGTTTTCAACAGCAGAAGACAGAAGCCATTTCAGAAGCATGGGAGTGTTTTCATGGATACATTTCAGATTGTCCTCACCATGGAATGGCCGCATTGTTACTTATGCAGACCTTCTACCATGGATTAACCCAGAAGGCTCGTGAGTGCCTAGATGCATCTACTAAAGGATCATTCTTGGAGCTTACAACTGGAAAAGTAGAGATACTTTTGGATAAGATAGGAGAAAACCAAAGCTGGTTCCAAGATAAAGCTCAACATTGTCATCAAACTGAGAAAATACCAGAAGAAGTAAATGCACTATCAACCAAGATGGAAAATTTGCTCCATTGGATTGACTAGACGGCCAAGTTCAAAGAAGATCAAAGGGCCATTGAGACAGCATACAAATATCAGCCTACCTCGAGTCAACCCAATAGCAAAGGTATGAATTCAGGTAATACTTTCAAGCAACTTTCATTAAAAGAGATAATTGCTCAACAAACCAAAATTAATGATGAAGTTAAACAAAGGCTAGATACAAATGAATCATCTCTAAAAGATATACACAATAAAATGGATTTTCTATTAACTGCCTTTGATGAGCAAAACACTCTTAATAAAAGGGTAGAGCTTAAATTAATGAAGAACTGGAGAAATGAGGAAAGATTTTTACGACACCAACTATTTGCCATTTCCCAGAAGAAACAGAGGACTGCAGTCGGATGATCATTTTGGTAAGTTTGTAGAGGTCATTCAGAAATTATATGTCAACATACCTCTGCTTGATGCCATACAGGTACCCACATATGCAAAGTACATCAGAGATATTCTTAACAAGAAGAGACCACTGCCCACCACTGAGGTTATCAAGCTGACAGAAGAATGTAGTGCGGCCATCCTCAATAGACCACCAAAGAAGAAGGAAGATCCCGGATGTCCCACTATTGACTGCTCGATCGGAAACCAACACTCAACAATGCAGTTTGTGATCTCGGAGCAAGTGTCAGTGTGATGCCAGCATCAGTCTACAAAAAGCTTGAGCATATGACCCTAGAACCCACATTAATGTGCCTGCAACTAGCAGATCAATCGGTTCGACACCCGTTGGGCATCGCCGAGAACATTCCAGTCAAGATCAGAGATTTCCTTGTGCGAGTAGACTTCATAGTACTGGACATGAGTCCTGACTCAAAAGTGTCCATCATCCTTGGAAGGCCATTTCTGAGCACCGCCAATGCCCACATTGATGTCGGGAAGGGAGAAATCAAGTTCAACATAAACAGACAAGAAGAACACTTCACATTCAAACCCAGACCAGAGAGAGACCCTATAGTGAAGGAAGTTCATGAAGAACCACTGGAGACACCATCTCCAGAGGAAGGTAATTCAGAAGATTAAAAGATTTGGAGGTCCAGCTTGGGGGACCTAAAGATCCCAAACCCTCGCCGGGAGTTGTGTTTTTGCCAACTTTGTTTACAGGATGTTCAAGAAGGTGAAGAACGCAGGGAAGGCTCTCAAGAACATAGGTACAAGGAGTTCATCCCGACACTCCTCACACCCATCAGAGATGAGCGTCGACCCGATGCCCACACAAGCTCCATCATCTTCATCTAATCAGCAAGTCAAGGTCCTTCTCAAGATAGGAGACCTTGGACTAAAGACCCGAAGGGAGAAGGAAGTCTATCAGCAACTAAAGAGCAAAGATTTCATTCACACCCCTACTCTTGATCCAATCTTACTACAAGAAACAGGTATGGACATTGAATTCGACTTAATTTTCCAAATGTTAGGTTGGACAAATTTTTGGAATATAACTAAGCTGGGTTCTCGTCTTCTCACCCTCGAATTTCTTAGCACCTTACAATATTATGCGGGGGGAATTGTTTTTCGGATGTTCAAATAGGAGATTATGTTGTCTTGGAGAGAACTAAGCGACCATCTTGGTTTCTCTTCAAGATGCATCCTGAACATTGACTCCGACTTACCAATTTTGAGAGACACCAGTTTTGGAGAGAAATATCTAGAGATAATTTTTATAGTCAAGCCCGAACCAGTGACATGGAACACCCCACTCTTAGGATGTTCCACAAATGGCTTGGGTACAATCTTTTCTATCGTGATGATATTAGGAAAGTAAGATTAGGAGATTTGCAACTTTTATATGCTGCTATTAATAAAGTACCCACTTCACCTGTTACACTTTTAGTTTCTTATTGGCTTAGTGTACCTAGTCTTCAGGGACAAGTAGGATGTACTTCACTTATCACTCGTCTAGCCTCTAACCTTCATTTACTAGAAAACTCGTCATTGGAATTCATAGATGAGTTAAGAATTTATCATGGCTATGACACATTTAGACAAGCTCGGATGTTAAAGAAAGAGGGGAATATAATGTATATGATATATGATGATAAAGGCAAGATTCGGTTACCTAACCCAAACCTTGACCTCTACGTTGTTCAAACTTTTTTGATTGAGATTGCAGCAACACCGGTGAATCAGAGAGCTCCACAGCGAGTGGCATCTGAAAGGATGACCACCCAAGAACGCACCTGGTATGGAGCTGATCCCGGGCCAGAAGAAGCAGCGCACCTGCATTATAGCGACTACAACCCCCGAGTCCTTAGAGACCCATGGGTTCGATATGCGCAACCACAAGAGCCAACAGAGGAGACATGGCCGGAGAGCCAAGATCACCAGTGGACAAACCCGCCTTTTCATACGGGCAGGTACTCCACTGATCCATATGGAGCTTCAGGATCCAGACCTCCGCCCTAATTTGATGCAGGACGATACTCCGACGCCTCCTACGCTTTCACGAACGACTACTACCAAGAGGCCGGTGCTTTCTTCACCCGTACCGACAACACTCTCCTCAACATCCAGAACACGCAAGCAGAACATGGACGACCCTGGAAGAGCAACAAAAATGGAACCAGGACCATGCCACTGCAGTACAAGAGCTGAGACAAGATACAACAACAATGAACGACAACATCACAACCATGATGCAATTCTAGAGCATCGGGTAAGACCGACATCCACATCCAGCTTGGGGGAGTTCCTCCCCAATTTATCAAGTAAGTTTTTATTCTCTTTTCTTATTTATTCTTTTCTATTTTAGTATTCTATCTTAAAGAGAAAAACTTAGAAAACCCAATAAATATTTTCTTGCTTTAAATTACTGCATTCTATAAATATGAAAACAAAATAAAAAGAGTATGTAGATAAGTGTGCTTTATTTTCCTGCTAAGTGTTAATCTCTAGAAAAATAAAAAAAGACCAAAAAGATGCATGATGGAAATGATGAACAGTTGCTCTGTTTGCTTACTTTCAAGTACCTAGCTTTTATATTAGAGTTCTTCCAGGAATTACTAAAACTGAAATTACTATCTATGGGAAACATAAAACTAAAGTCTAGGGAAGAGAAAGGCATGTGTTGACACCATTTTTGGGCACGTGTCCATGATTGGTGAAGTGTAGGTCGGCAAGATAAGATGACAGTGCCTGATCTACAGGGCGAGTTGCCGATGAGGATGATTGCCGATGGAAGGATGGTTGAATGTGACCAAATCCATAGGTGATAATGTGTTTGTGCCGATGGCTATGACAAGGGAGTCTGCCGATGATACGGAGGAAGAGCCTGGAAGTTGCCGATCGGCTTGTGGGGGTGTTCTAGTTTGTTACGTGAGGCTAGTTTTATGTTTTCCCTAGTTATTTAAGTCGTTTTGTACACGGATTCAGTTTAAATTTGGAATTCAAATTCTAGTCGTGTCTGGTTGTAGCTCTTTGAGCAGGGTATAAATGTAGACCCTAGGGTCTTGTAATATGAATCAATCAATCAATCAAACACACGTTTTTACTCATATTTCCAAGCATCTACTTTTTCGACGACTTCGTCATACTTTTTCCTTTTTATTACGAGTTCTTAGGAATTCGTCGACTTAAGCTCGGCGTGTTCTCAAGTTCCGCGTGAATACCTCTTGGCCGTGGCATCCGGGCGCATCGCTGTTGTCGGGACTAAAGTATTCAAGTTACCACCTTTGCCGATAGTAAGGTCAAATCGGCTGGCACGCCTTAACGTTTAAATCGGGTATTAGCCCTTTGTGTTTGCATATCAGCTTTTGCACCAACACATCTTTTGGCACGCCCAGTGGGACAGATTCAAGATCAAGATCAACATGTCGACTTCTGAGTTTGATCAGGAGAACGTCATCCCTGTGACCGAAGCCAATCTCAAGGATGAGCAGAAGCAAGCTATCGCTAAAGCCATGGAGGATTACAAGCAGCAGTGCCTGAGATCCTTCAGTATGAACAGGAGCGGCGAAGTGATCCAGAAAGATGCACTGCCGACGCCTCGGCATGTTACTTTTGAAGCCAATCCTGGTAAACTTCAAGTGATGGTTGATAGTGCTATCAACCGTGCTTTGATCAACCAAGCTGGTGTACTATCCAATACGGTTTTCAATGCCGTGGCCAGAACCTTCAAGGAAGGACAATTGCCACCAGATTATGTGGGCCCCTCTTATCACCAGCCAGGGTCACCGGTGGTCACAGCTCCACCAGCTGCTATAGCCGCTGCGGGAATACAGACTACCGTTCCTCCGAGCACATTGGGAGTCACCAATGCACAATCTACGCCGATGACAACCAATCCACCGACTTCAGATGAGCAGATTAGGCTCACTACCGATCTATTGGCTTCGGCAATGTCAGGACTAGTTCCTCCTCCCAACTGGTGGGGTTTTGGTATGCCCCCAGAATACTTGAAGACGCCTGGCACGTCTCAAGCAACCGACATGAGAGGCAAAGCTCCTATGGCATCGGCACCTCCTAATATGCCGATGAATCAAAGTCCCCAGTACACCACGACTACTACTGCAAGACCTTATACTAGGAATTCTCAAGCTCCGACGTTCCAGATACCTAACGCATCGGCAGACTCAATGCTGATGCAACAGAGGTCTATGACTCAACCAGGGTATGTCAATTCAATGACAATGCCCAATTACCAGTCATCGGCAGGGCCTATGCCGATGAATGCTAATAGTGGATGGCTTGGGTAGCAAGTCTTTCCGCAAACGCCCCAACAAAGTCATCAGGCTACCGTGTTCCAGCA
Organism: Sorghum bicolor; assembly: GCF_000003195.3. Classification (NCBI taxonomy): domain Eukaryota; kingdom Viridiplantae; phylum Streptophyta; class Magnoliopsida; order Poales; family Poaceae; genus Sorghum; species Sorghum bicolor. Next base: position 24,368,463 of record NC_012878.2, read on the forward strand.
AGGACAGATCTATCCCGGGTTCCAGAATCAGGGAGTGCCTAACCAGCCAATGAATCTTGGGCAGCAGGTCCGCGGATAGCAGATTGGCGGGCAACAGCTTGGTGGTCCGCAGATTGGGGGCCAAATGATTAACCCAATATTTCATGCAGATCGTGCGCCACACAGATACGTGGAAGCCTACCAGCAGGTGCCAGATCCGCAACCACCTCATCGGCAAGATGCCGATGCTTATTGGGCCGATAAGACCGCTGAAGTAATGAGGGACCAATTTGGGATAAAACCCAAAGTCAATACTTACTCTTATCGGACACCGTATCCTCCCGCATATGATTTGATCCCGCTTCCAAATCGGTACAAAGTACCGGATTTTACTAAGTTCTCTGGGTAGGATGACACGTCAACCGTGGAGCACGTCAACAGGTTCATCATTCAATGCGGGGAAGCCGGTAACAGGGACGAGTTAAGGGTTCGCTTATTCTCATCATCGTTGTCTGGATCGGCTTTCACCTGGTTTATATCATTACCTCCCAACTCAGTGATTACTTGGGCCGATTTGGAGAAACAATTCCACAAATACTTCTTTTCTGGGGTCCATGAGAAAAAGATCACCGATTTGGTCAAATTAAGGCAACACAATAATGAATCGGTTGAGAGTTTTGTGCAGAGGATACGGGAGGTCAAGAACAAATGCTATAGCCTGGTTCTAGATGATCAGCAGCTAGCCGATTTGGCTTTCCAAGGTTTGTTGCCGCACATAAGGGACAAATATGCATCTTAGGAGTTTGAAAGCTTAAGTCATCTGGTGCAGAGGATCTCCGATCAAGACATCAAGCCGTTTGAACCCAAGAGAGCATGGAATAAAAAGGTATCATTTGTGGATGAAGTGGCAAGCTCGGACTCTGATGAAGAACCAGTCATCGGCTTGGCAGAATGGGTGAAAAATAAAAAGCCGATGTCCTGTCCTTTTGGACATAAAGAACCAGAGAAGTTCGCGTTCGACACCACCAAGGCCGATAGGATATTTGACTTTCTACTTCAGGAAGGTCAGATCAAGCTGTCACCTAATCATGTGATCCCATCGGCTAAAGAATTAAAGAGGATGAAATATTGCAAGTGGCATAATGCAACTTCTCACGACACTAATGAGTGCAAGGTTTCAGACAGTAGTTGCAATCGGCTATAGAATCTGGAAGCATCAAATTTGACAGTTCCATGACCCAGAAGCCGATGAAGATTGATCAACATCCTTTCCCAACGAACATGTTGGATGCTAAGGGAAAGGCCAAGGTCTTGATGTCGGAAGCAGCTTAAAGAAGTGCATCGGTGGATCCTCAGCATCAGGTCACTACTGCTGGTGCCAAAGGAAAAGTCTTGATCCAGGAGGGAGCTAACTCAGGAAGGCCTCCCCGATCTGGTATTGTGATAACTCAGATGAGGCCTCAGGAGACTTGGCAGCAACGTGAAGATCGGTACCGGCGCCAGCAAGAGGATTATCGTCGGGAAGAGGAAAGGCGCCGACAGGAATGGAATCGGCACAGAGATCACTGGAATTGCCCGTTCTTCATTCATTGCTGGAGGAGAATATCAAGCTTCCCACTATCAGAGATTGCCCTGAGTGCAACGGTTATGATCGGTATGATAGATCCGATCGGCGCTATCACGACGACAATCGGCGATCTAATGGGCCGATCAGAGGAAGAGCGTCTGTTCACGATCGGCTGGGGGTAGGCTCAGCGTGCACGACAGGCTTGGCGATCGTGTTCAATATTTTCCCAGGAACCAGGAAGAACTCGAAGAGATGGCTAATGCACGGGTTCCCATGAGTTCATCTTCTGCCGAGATGCCAATACTAACCGAATGGAGTCAGGAGAAAATCGCCCATCGGTAAGGCAGCAGCAACTTTATCCATGGTGTCTGGAGGGGTTGACCAGGACTCAGAAGAGAAGACTGCAACGCGAAAGGCGAGAAGAGTTGAGCAAGGGGGAGAACTCTGGACAGTCTGGGGATCAGCAACAATCATATCCTAAGGGGAAAGGTCCATCGGCAGATGTCAACATGGTATTTATGTTGCCAATGGAGTTCCTTGCAGCATCTAGTGATGATGAGGTGGAGTTTTCTGACCAAATAGCTCAGTTGGCTCTGGATCCGATGACGGCTATCTTCGAGAAGCCCGCCGATGATGAAAGGCAGCACGTCAAGGCCCTGTTTGTCAAAGGAAAAGTGGACGGTCAGCCGATGACCAAGATTCTTATTGATGGTGGAGCCGCCATTAATATCATGTCATATGCAGTGTATCGGAAGCTTGGAAAAGGGGATCAGGATTTAACCAAGACCGATATGATGCTTAAAGACTTTGAGGGGAATGTGTCTCCGATAAAGGGGGCAATATGCGTAGAGTTGACCATCGGTAGTAAAACCTTGCCGACAACCTTCTTTGTGATCAGCGGAAAAGGTGCTTACAACTTACTGTTGGGAAGAGATTGGATTCATGCTAATTGTTGCATCCCGTCTACAATGCACCAATGCTTGGTCCAGTGGGTAGGTGACAAGATTGAAATTGTCCCAGGAGATTCTTCTTATGTCATCGCATCGGCAGAAGCAGACACCTACGAAAGGACTAGGTGTATTTCGGGAGAAATTTGGGAAAAGGATTTTCTCAAGGTTGCCGATTACGAGATTCCACCGATCCAAGCAGTCGGTTCTGATGAAGGTTTTTAATGGATAGGTTTGCCGATGATGGAAAGTTAGGCCAGGGATTCACATCGGCCGATGATCTAGTAGAAGTAGATATAGATAGTGGTAATAAGCCTAGACCCACTTTTATTAGTGCTAAGTTAAATTCCGAGTGTAAGCAACAGTTAACTGATTTGTTAAAGGAATATAAAGATTGCTTTGCTTGGGATTATACTGAGATGTCTGGTTTGGACCGATCAATTGTTGAACATCGGTTGCCTATCAAGTCTGGATTTCGGCCACACCAGCAGCCGACCCGCCGATGTAATCCTAATATTCTCCCTGATATTAAGGCCGAGATAACCAAACTTATTGAAGCCAAGTTTATTCAGCAGTGTTGGTATGCTGAATGGATTTCCAATGTTGTTCCGGTCCACAAGAAGAATGGGAAGCTTCGGGTTTGCATTGATTTCAGGAATCGCAACAAAGCTACACCGATGGATGGATACCCAATGCCAGTTGCTGATCTGCTAGTTGACGCTACGGCTGGGCATCGGATTATTAGCTTTATGGATGGCAATGCAGGATACAACCAAATATTCATGGCTGAGGAGGATATTCTGAAGACCGCGTTTAGGTGCCCTAGTCATGTTGGAATGTTTGAGTGGATAGTCATGACCTTCGGCTTAAAGAATGCTGGTGCTACTTATCAAAGGGCCATGAATTTTATATTTCATGAGTTCATCGGCAAGCTAGTGGAGATTTATATTGATGATGTTGTGGTAAAATCTGGAGACTTCACAAAGCATCTTGCCGATTTACGAAAGGTGTTGGAGTGCACAAGGAAGCATGGTTTGAAAATGAATCCCAATAAGTGTGCATTTGGTGTATCGGTAGGACAATTTCTTGGTTTCATGGTGCACCAAAGGGGGATTGAAATCAGTCTATTGATGCCATCAATAAGATAGTGGCCCCTACCAACAAGACCGAGCTCCAGTCCTTGATCGGCAAGGTGAATTTTATCAGAAGGTTTATATCTAATTTGTCTGGTAAAATTCGTGCTTTCAGTCCTCTTCTTAAGTTAAAGGCCGATCAAGAGTTTGTCTGGGGGAAGGAACAACAGTTGGCTCTGGATGAAATCAAGAACTATTTAGTGAATCCTCCAGTTCTAATTCTACCTCAGCAAGGGAAGCCCTTCAGATTGTATTTGTCTACCGATGGGATGGTCATCGGTTTGGCTTTAATCCAAGAATTTGAAGGGAAGGAGCGTGTAATTTATTACTTAAGCAGGAGGTTGGTTGATGCTGAGACCAGGTATTCGGCTATTGAGAAACTATGCTTGTGCTTATATTTCTCTTGTATCAAGTTAAGGCACTATTTTTTATCGGCCGAATGCACTGTCATTTGCAAGGATGACGTGGTCCGATACATGCTGCCCATGCCGATTATGAGTGGCAGGATCGGTAAATGGATTCTGGCACTATCGGAGTTTGATCTGCGTTATGAATTGGCTAAGGCAGTTAAAGGGCAGATTATGGCCAATTTTGTAACACAACATTGCGGTACAGTGGAAGCTTTGGAAATTGTACCTTGGACGCTTTTCTTTGATGGATCTACGTGTGACCGGGGGGCAGGAATCGGTAAAGTATTAATTTCCCCTCGAGGAAGGAAGTATGAGTTTTCCTTGCCGATTGTTGCCACGTCGACGAATAATCAGGCTGAATATCAAGCTTTAATAAAGGGATTGGAATTATTAAGAGAAGTTCATGCTGATGCTATTGAGGTTTTTGGGGATTCTATGCTAGTTATAAATCAATTGGCTGGAAGTTATGAATGCCGAAGTGAAGTTCTCATAACTTATTACGAGCGGAGTATGCAATTGTTAATGGAATTCAATTATTTTCGATTAGAGTATGTTCCTCGATTGCATAATGAAGAGGCCAATCGGTTGGCTCAGCATGCCTCGGGATATCAGCCTATGATTAATGCAATATCGGTGATTGGTGCCGATGATTGGAGAAAAGAAATCGTTGATTATTTGAAAGATCCATTTAAGAAAGTCGAAAGACGAGTTCGGTTTCAAGCCACCAAGTATGTGCTCCTCGAAGATGAATTGTATTATCGAACTATTGATGGGATTCTTCTCCGATGCTTAGGTGATGATGAAGCTAAGAGTTTGATGGGAGAAATCCATGAAGGGGTATGTGGAGCGCATCAGTCGGCTTTTAAGATGAAGTGGATGATTAGGAGGAACGGGTATTATTGGCCGACCATACTTGAGGATTGCTTTAAATATTTCAAGGGATGTCAAGGATGTCAGAAATTTGGCAACATTGAAAGAGCACCCGCATCAGCCATGAATCCTATTATCAAACCTTGGCCGTTCCGGGGGTGGGCTATTGACTTAATCGGTCAGATTTATCCGCCATCTAGCAAAGGGCATAACTTTATCTTGGTTGCCACCTATGATTTCACCAAATGGGTTGAGGCTATTCCTTTGAAGAAAGTTACCTCGGCCAATATGATTAATTTTGTGAAGGAGCACATTATTTACCGATTTGGGATTCCTCAGACAATTACTACCGATAAGGGTACTATGTTCACATCAGGGGAATTTGATGAATTCGCAATCGGTATGGGAATTAAGGTGTTAAACTCTTCTCCTTATTATGCTCAAGCTCATGGGCAGGCCGAGGCATCTAACAAGGGAATTATCAAGCTTATCAAACGAAAATATGAAGAGAATCCTAAGCGGTGGCACACATTGTTAAATGAAGCTTTATGGTCCTATAGAATGGCTTGTCATGGATCAACCAAGGTTTCACATTATCAGTTGGTGTATGGACATGACGCAGTGTTGCCTTGGGAAATTAAGGCTGGATCTAGGCGATTATCTTTTCAAGATCAATTGGCTGCCGATGATTATGCTACTTTGATGACCGATGAGTTAGATGATCTAGCAGGACATCGGTTAAAGGCTTTAATGAGTATAGAAGAAAATAAGAAGAGAGTTGCTAGATGGTATGATAAGAAAGTAAAGGCTAAGGAATTTGCCGATGGAGACTTGGTATGGAAGTTGGTCTTGCCGATCGGGACTAAAAGTTCAAAATTTGGGAAGTGGTCTCCCAATTGGGAGGGTCCCTATCAGATAAGTCGGTCGGCTCCTGGTAATGCCTATATTCTAGAAACTCTCGAAGGAGTTAAATTTCCCACAGCATTAAATGGCAAATATCTGAAAAAGTACTACCCAAGTATATGGGTCGATGCATAAAAGTTTAAATGCCGATAACACTCCTATCGGCTAGATTGAAATGTGTCTGGGGCCGGACTTAATGTTTCAAAAGATGCCGATAACAGTCCTATCGGCTAGACTAAATATCAAGAGAACTGGAAAGCGGAGAGGAGCGAGTATCTTGTCGATGAAGGGCTCACATGTTTAGCAGCGCTTGGATGGCCGATATGGCACGCAGGCGGATTTGGTTGGCTGCTTCTATCTCTTTGACGTCTTCATCGGCAGAACCTTCTACCGGCTTTAACTTCTTCTTCAACTGCAGTGCTTTGCGACCATGGATATTTCACTCTTGCTCAAGGAGCTTGATTGTCTCTGGCAGTTGGCTTTCTTCCTGTGTGGCTTGGGACAGGGCGTCCTCTACTTATTTAAGTTCTGCCAACAGAGCTTCCCTTTTTGCCTACAGATCGGAGATTTTGTGCTTCAGTGCATCTCCCGAGGACTTCAGAGCTTCCCTAAGTCTAGATGTTGATTTCATTTGGATCCTTTTCTTTGTTTATTTGATAATTAAATTTGATACTTAAGGACCGTCAACAAACTCCCCCAAGCTTACCTCTTGCTCGTCCCTGAGCAAGGATGAACTCAAGAGTTTCTGCAGTGGTTTCATTTCTTAAAAGTACACACGCATTCAAGCAAGATCTCATCTCTGAGTTAGAATAAACTGTTAAGACTTAAAACTTACTTATTTTACCTTTCACCATGGGGCTTGTAACCGTCACTTGTGTCTTGAGCAGTTAAAAGATAGAACGGTCAAGTCAAGCACCATGTATCTTGTTCTTTGATCAACTATAGCTCTGGAGTTTTTTGCAGATTTTCAAATAAAACTCAGAGATTCCTTATATGATTCTCTCAAATCTCTCTTTTGTGGTATTTCTGGATCCTTACCAAGGCAGTAATGGTATATGCCTTCTCTCAAAATATGTGGTATTTTTGGTATGAGGCATAGTGATATTGCCTTCTCTCTCACCCTACTCTAATAAAGTTCTGATATCTGGAGCTCATAGGTGGGAGACAGCTAATACATACTTACAAGACATTTATTGCATAGTCAAACCATGGATCCAGAGAAACAAATCAATAAGTCAAATCAAGATGTGCATGTGTGGCGAATGAATGGTGTATGGTGATGATGGTGATAATGATGGTGAAAGTCTAATTCTATTTTTTATGCTCTTTTGAGGGGATACATACCTTTCTTGTACTTTGAAGCTTTTTGGGGAGAATGAGATGCTCTATATTTTCTTTTTCTTTCCTCTCAGGTGGGTATCTTGTACCCCTAATTCTACTGTCGGACACTTGTCCATTTTTACCTCTCGTCTCACTTTTTCTTTTCTTCGAGGTTCCGGGCACTTGCCCCTTTTTATTTCCTCGTATTATTATTATTATTTTCTTTCTTTTTCTCTTTCTCTTTTTTTTAGAGCACTCATCTCCTGAAATAATATAGCAAGTGGTAGTAACCAAAATAACTGGAGCATTTATTTCACAGGGAATAACAGGTATAGGAAAATGTTTTTGGCTATTCTCTCCCAGATTAGGAGTAGAATAATTTTGGATGAATCTGGAGATGGAAATGAGTGGATGTATGTGGATGCATACTTCCGGAGTAGAAGTAGCATGTATGAGTGAACGTGCAAGTGAATCTTGATTTTAATCACATGACAAGCTCCTAAGGGTCTACACAGCTTGACCACACTCAATGCTCATAAGCAGTAAAAAGTAAATGTGTGGCTCAAAGTCTAATAAGCATGTATATATGGCTGTGGTAGGATTTTAAACTCTCATCATACAGGAACTCATCATGTGTTATTTTAAAGATTTTTAAAGATAAAATTCTCCAGAATTCTAGCATCTCTAGGAACAGATAAACAGCAGCTCAACCTTCCCATATCATATCCGTTAACAACTTAGACTTTAGATCAAGTACTCTTCCCACAAGTTCAGGTTTAGAGCAACTCTTATTTCATAACAGTCATGCCTAAACTTGAGAGAGATTTCAATTTTAAGAACTAGTCATGGCAGAGCAACTATTCATCATTTCCATGTGAGAGCTTATGATGAGGGTTTATAGCAAACTTTATTTATCTATTTATTTAGCAAACTAAGCAAAGATATATATAAAAGCACAAAATCTTTATTTGGGTTTTTATGATTATGCATCTCTTTATTATTTGAGTAAAGTATAAACGCGAGTAGAAACACTTAGCTGGATAAATGGGGGTGCTCTCCCCCAAGCTGAATTTTGACGTAATTTCTTCTAATGTAGCTAGCAGGTGATGGAGGTGTATTTGAAAGTCGACAGCACCCCGACAGCGATTAGGATGTCCTCCGTCTGCTAGTCTTCTTTGATCCTTGAATTCTGTGGAGCTCAAATAGACAACAAAGCTTTGTGGAACTGGTTAAGTGTTAGCATAAATATCTAGCCTTTATCATGTTGAGCCTCCTCAATATTACTTATTTAGCAGGATCATGCACTTATTATTTTTATATTTTTATTGTAAGATGAAAACTTATTTATTTTATTTTCATGCCACCACAGTGAATGTACTTATGGGTTTTATGCCATGAGCATACTCACATGGGGCTTACTATTTTTTAACATTTATTTTCTTTTCAAGATAGCATGAACCTGATTACTAAGCAAACTATTGAATGGAAAAGGATAACTACCAAGTTTACCTCTTGGCAAGGCGTTCGGTATTTTTAAGTCCTTCGAACGGGACTCTCCGTTTTCTTAGTCGTCCTGGGATTCGCTAGGTGGCGTAGTCGGTGATTCCGGCGGCGCCTCTTCGTCGTGTATAACTATCTTCTCTCTCCACACCTGACTCGGTGCTACAGTCTCCTCAGGACAGTTCTGTTAAAGCTGTATGTCTTTAGACCTTATCACTTCTCCTTCGTAGTCTACCCATTCGTCCTTGATGATTTGCCTCCTCTGGTTGTGGTTGCGTTGTCTTCTTCTTGTCCTGACCTTCTCAGAGGGGAAGTGCATGTGGACTTCTCTGGTTCCAATATAGATAATGGCTTTGATAGTGCTGAGGAATGGTCTTCCAAGGATGGTGGATGGATTATACTCGTGTTCTCCCATGTCAATGACCTGAAAATTGTCTGAAGCTGAATGTATCTTGGTTGTAGGGGCATGGTTCCATGCAGGAGCTGATAAGTGACTGCGGCCATTATGTTGTCGTCAGATCCGGTGTCGTAGAGTGCCTTCTAAAAAGAGTATCGATTGATTGTGCACTCAATGCTTGGAACATCAGGGTCGTCCTTCTTGATCAAGAAAGTTGACTTGAGTCGACGATCTTGACCTCCTCGAGCTGCAGTGACCATCTTAGCTGACTCGGTCCTCATTTGCTTGTTCCTATTCCTCATGTTGGTCCTCTTCCTTGGTTCATGTCGGGATTGCTCTGAAGCTTGTGTAGTCTTGTTCTTGAAGGAAAGTATCCTTCTTCCTCTTGATGTAGAGATTGATCTTGGCAGCATTAGCGTAGATGACTGCTCTAGTGTTTAGGAATGGCCTCCCTAAGATGATGGGTGCCCTCTCCTCACTACCAGTCTCTATCACCACGAAGTTTGCTGGAGCGTACAAGGTACCAACTCGGACACAGAGGTTCTTCAATATTTCCTTTGGGAAACTAAGTGTCTGATCTCCATTGTGTTTGTGCTCGTAGATCCTGGTTCTTCACTTGGTGGAATCTGGGAGTTGTAAAACTCCTCCATGTTTTGTTTGAAGTGTACCTATTCATAGAGACAAGGCAGAGATCAAGTGCATGGGCCCTGTTGGTGGAAAACACCAACAGAACCAAAAGTGTATTTGTTCTTCTCTAACCTTAAGCATAGTGAGCAAGACAAAGTTGATGGATCATGAGTGTAGCATTTAAAACATTTGTTAGATCATATGGCTCAACCTAATGGAAAGATAATCTATCTATATTTATGTTTTGTTTATATCTTCCAAAGATTGAATGTGCAATACTTTAGCTTATATGATTAGGAGTGTGGGATCACGAAGGTAGTACTAAGAACAAAGATTAAAGGACTAAACATGTTGAATTAATTGAGTTGGTTAATCTGGAGTTATAAATCATACATGTTTGTCTCTTTATTTATGTGAATGCTAGAACCAAGGAGAACTTATAAAAGTGATAATCAAGTACTTTAAGATGTTATTGAAGAGTGATGGTATAGTATCACCTTGTGGAAGCTTTCCTTTCTTAGCGGTTGTGCATCGTGGTTGTGGCACCCTCCATGAATCATCTCTTATGAGCTACGTCTTTCTTGTGCAAATTGTTGAACTTCATGTGTCACTTTCTTCATCTCCAATGTGAGTTTATCTCAGGACTTCCCAGGTTGATATTGAAAGTTCTCCTGCAGGGGTTAGTCCCACAAAATATACCAATATCTACTCAAGCAGTTTTTAGTTCAGTAACCAAACTAGACTCCATGTCTAATCAGATTAAGGAAGGCTATTTAACCTAAGCACCACGCTTAATTTAAATGCCATTGGAAGTGTGTCCAGTACTTCCAAACTAACACTTACTAGGATAAACAAAGGTAGCATGATGGCTTTTATAGAGATCTAATCAAGTGGAGATGAAGTAGTGTGATTAGTATTTAACAAATTGAGCATGTCTCAAAGGTAATGACAACCAACATAGTAACATGGCAAAGGATGTTTTATGTAAAGTACTCCCCCAAGCTTGAATTTTGCAAAATTCAAGTTTGGATGAATTTAATTCAATGTTGCATGATGATTGGTTGGACATACCTTGTGCTTGTCATTCCTCGGATCTTCTTGCTCCAATCCTAGAAAGGTTAGTGACACGAATACCCGAAGGAATATTTCTACAATTATCTTTATATGCTCAATACACAAGGCAATGTTGCAAATAATTAAAAGTTCATGTTATGATCTGATAAGTGCTTGTTTTAGGACACTAAGCTTGTCCTTGGGAAACCATCAATTAACTCAGCGAGATCTACAATATTTATTATAGACATATGCATCGACAACCGCTCTTTTAAAGTTTTTATAAATAGAAAAGAAGAGAGGGTTGGAGATCTCAAATGTGGTAATGTTGGAGAGACTAGTTGATTGGGGAGATGTTGCATATGAGCATGGATTTGGTGAGGTATTTATGAAATAACTTCCATGCTCACTGTTGTTTCTCTCATTCTCAAACTCCAAGGATGATTCTTCATGAATGCTTAAAATTCCTCTAGGATTGTCTCTCAAGTTTGTTTTATCTATCCATTCAATGGTGATAGCACATGGATTTTTAATGCCCTCTAGCCATCGATGTTGCTCTTCTCGATCCTCCTTCTTATGCATGGGATGTCTAGAGAGATTCATAGGATTATCGGGAGGTTCAAGAGAAAGAGCATAGTAGAATTTATTAAACTCTAGGATGGGTTGGATAGCCGAATTATGGGATTGAAATGTTTGGAAATCAGTTATTGAAACTTCCTCTTCTTGTATGGGAGATGATTTCTTCTCTATCTCTAAGATTTTTCTATGAAGACTAGTACAAGAAGGATGTCCACGAATGAAGACATACCTTCATTTACTAATAGATAAAGAAAGAAGGACTCTACCAAAGGTTATATGATTAAGACCAATGTGAAAATATTTAGGAAAAACATGGTCTTGTAGGGCTAGGTCTAAACCAGAATTTATAGAAAGATTAAAAGATTCCCTAGGTGTAGCTAAAAGTGCATTATCTTCTTGATTAAAAGATAGGACCTCGGCTATAGAAAAGGGTTGGTTTTGACCTATTGCAATCAACTCCGGACACAGATCATAATTAGGGGCAGGACGTGTTGACTCCCATGGTCTATGGCTGGTCTCCGAAGGTGCAAAGAATTTAATAATAGGTATGGAATTTAAGTTATCCATAAAGATAAAAAGATAAAGATAAAAGAATAAAAGTATAAAAGTATAATACAAGATAATAGCAAGACTCAAAGTTATCTCAGCAAACCGTCTTTCTCCCCGGCAACGGCGCCAGAAATGCTTGTTGATATTTGGTAACGCAATTAGAAAATGATCCGCAAGCGCACGGATATCGGTGAGCATTTCACCCGGGAGGTTATCCAGAGTTATCGTATTTATATTTTTACCACTGGGAGAACGGGTGCATCTGACTAACCAAATCTATTGCTACTACCCCTTTAGGCTACAAAGAATGTTTCTCGATGTGAGTAATGTATAGAGAAGACTGCAACCGTAGTCTCATTCTAACCTTCATAAGGATGATCTACTGTTCTATTGGGGAGGCTCACGGAATCTAGACAACACAAAGGATGTTCGACCCGCACCTATAAACCTACCCGTCCTGCTAACGAGATGTGATCTGCAAAGGTAACTCGGAAATGTCACGTTCCTCCCTACTACCACGGTCCAGCTAGTCAGGGGATATCTATGAGTACCCTAGCCTAAACACCATGTTTACGCTAGCAAGTGATTACTCTAATACTCAACCGGAAGAGGATTAAAGTAAACTTATAAACCAAAGAACAATAAAATAAGAACTTACTAGTATTAGAAGTCGAATTACTGAAGAATCTTAGAAGCAAGTCTCGGGTTAGGAGACTTGATCCCGCAGGTACAACTCAGAGTAGACACCGACAGGCCGGCCTTCCTCCGATCCACAACTCCACTCTATCTCTCTCAATCTAGTAGAAACTAGAAGATCTATTTCTACTTTACATTGGTTGCTAAGCCTAAAAAGAAATATTATTTAGAGAAGAGGTTTTCCTCCGAGGGCACCCCTCAATCTCTATGATAATTCCTTGTCTTCTCTAGGGGCCAGGGGCCTTGCTTATATAGTCCTCCTCCTCTGTGCGTTTTTGGTTCAGCAGGCGATGTGGTACTAAACTTTCCACCATATCTCATTAAAATGCACATAGGCCTTAATGGACCAAAATCTGATTTGGGCCCAATTAATCCCGCAGCTCTTTTATGTGGAGTCCTTCTTTTATTAATATCTTTTGATTCCGAACTCCAAATATAGCAAGTAATATATGCATTTCGATCAGCTCGACGAGATCTTTGCAATGGTGTACTCCATTCTGTGATTGGTGGAAACACCTGGGCGGGCGCCCTGCCCCCGGGCCCATTTGCCTTCTCGTTCGTTCCCGTGGCTTCTGGAGTCTTCTAAATGATAGAAAATTGTGCGGCACATTAATATCTCTATGTAATCCCGACGTGTGGGCCTTTCTTCCTTATTTCCTGATAACCCCCTGCAGAAATAGACAAACACCAAAACTCATGGAATTCTGTCATATAAAACCCTAAGTCTAGATGTTGATTTCATTTGGATCCTTTTCTTTGTTTATTTGATAATTAAATTTGATACTTAAGGACCGTCAACAATGGGTAAATAACACAACGATTAGAAAATAGACTACTCCTCATATATGTAAGGTGACGTCAGATTAGCTAGAGAATGGATTCTAAGTTATCTACTCTCTACTAAGTCACAATCTACTCTAGTTATCTACAACATCATATATAGTATAAAAGACTCTTCATTCATGTATAAGGAACATTGCTAAAGTAAATCAGAGCATCGCAAGACTTACTCTGCAATACAAATTCTGCCAGTCCTATCAACGGAGGGTGGACTATATAAGAATCAACGAAGCTGTCACTATCGCGAACTACCACACAACCCGGCCAATAGGATACATATGCAGGTAAATAACATCTAAGCACCACGCCCACATGTGATCTACCACTTAACTCCCACGTGTCAAGAGCTAAGCGCTTTGCAAACTTATACATAAACTCATTATCAATCATAACTATATCAAATATAGATCTAGAGCAAACTAAGAGCATAATAAATAGAGACATAATGCAATTAGAACAAAGTATTAGAGAAAGATATGAAATAATACCAATCTTTATTAACAAAGTTCCGAATCCAGAGCGTAGTGCTCTACTTCTCTAATTCAATCTAATCAATCCTCTAAACTTGAAGGATTAAGGAGTAGCTAATTCTAATTATCTGTGGGATAGAAGCTCTAAACCCTAACTTTGATGGCTACCTCTAATAATGATTTCTCCTCTCTCCCCCTAGGGTGGAGAGGCCTTGATTATATAGTCCTTTCAAGTGAATTTGGGCCATCGGATCAAACCGACATTGATCGCACGGTTTTCCTTGATCCTTTAGGTCGGTGGAGCACGATCCAAGAGTTTGGTTCTCATTGGCCCCGAGGCCTGGGCGGGCGCCCTGCCCCCGAGCCCGTCCGGTCTCCCGTTCGTTCCCGTGGCTTCTGGACACTTCTAGATTAAGGAAAATTGCACGGCACGTAATTATCTTGTTATAAACATGACATGTGGGCCTTCTCTCCATATTTTATGATAACCCCCTGTAGAAATAGATAAACACCAAAGCTCGTGGAATTCTGTCAGATAAAACTCTAATTCTAGATGTTTGGTGCATATGGATCCTTTTCCATGTTTAGTTGATGGTTAAATTTAGTACTTAAGGACCGTCAACAGTGACCAAGGAGGATAACAATGAAATGGTATTCAAAGGCTTTCGGCACAACAACTTATATCTAGTTGATTTCTCCTCTGATGAAGTTGACATCAAGACTTGCTTATTCACCAAGATCTCACTTGGGTGGTTGTGGCGTAGAAGGTTAACACATGTTGGAATGGGCACACTCAAGAAGTTGATGAAGAAAGAATTGATTAGAGGCTTGAAGGATGTGACATTTGAGAAGGACAAATTGTGTAGTGCATGTCAAGCCGGCAAGCAAGTGGCAAACACCCATCCAACCAAGGCCTATCTCTCTACTTCTAGAGTGCTTGATCTACTTCACATGGATTTGTTTGGACCAACCACATATGCTAGTCTTGGTGGCAACAAATATTGTTTGGTCATAGTTGATGATTATTCTCGGTACACTTGGACATTCTTCATGCAAGACAAGGCTGAAGTTGCATCAATATTCAAGAAGTTTGCAAAGAATGCCCAAAATCAATTTGATGTCAAGATCAAGAAAATAAGAAGTGACAATGGGAAAGAGTTTGACAACACCAACATAGAAGAGTATTGTGATGAAGTTGGAATCAAACATGAGTTCTCCTCAACATACACACCACAACAAAATGGGGTAGTAGAAAGAAAGAACCGGACATTGATCACCTTGGCAAGAACCATGTTTGATGAGTACAACACTTCTGAGAAGATGTGGGCCGAGGCAATCAACACTGCATGCTATGCATCAAATCGGCTCTTTCCTCACAAGTTCCTAGAGAAGACACCATATGAGTTGCTCAATGGGAAGAAGCCCGATGTCTCATTCTTTAGAGCGTTTGGGTGCAAATGCTACATCTACAAGATGTGCCAACGCTTTGGCAAGTTCCAAAGATGATGTGACATTGGCTACTTGGTTGGCTATTCATCAAAGTCCAAGGCTTATAGGGTCTTTAACCATGCCACAAACATGGTTGAAGAAACATTTGATGTTGAATTTGATGAAACTAATGGCTCCCAAGGAGCAAGTGATAATCTTGATGATTTAGGTGGTGAACCATTGAGCAATGCCATGAAGAACATGCCGGTGGGAGATATCAAGCCAAAAGAGGATGATGATGTGCAAATCATTGATCCACCATCCTCCTCTCATGTGCCACAAGATGAAGACAAAGATGTGAAAGATGCTCATGAAGACACCCAAGTCACTCATGAGCAAGCAGTGGCACAAGCTCAAGATGTTGATGCTCCCTAAGCAACCCCTCAAGTGGTGCCAAGAAGATCATCACATCTCCTCCAAGATCACTCTGAAGATCTCATCATTGGGAGTCCATCACATGGTGTTACTACATGCTCTAGACATGCTTTATTTATTGAACATCACACTTTTGTGTCTCTTGAAGATGAACCCAAAACCATAGAGGAAGCTGTTCGAGATGCAGATTGGATCATTGCCATGCAAGAGGAGTTGAACAACTTCTCTCACAATCAAGTATGGACACTTGAAGAGCGACCCAAAGATGCAAGAGTGATTAGAACAATGTGGGTCTTCCAGAACAAGAAGGATGATCAAGTCAAAGTGGTGTGCAACAAGGCAAGGCTCGTGGCAAAAGGCTTTTCACAAGTGTAAGGTCTTGATTTCGGTGAAACCTTTGCACCGGTAGCAAGAATTGAAGCTATTCGTATCCTACTTGCATATGCTTCTAGCCATGACTTTAAGTTGTTTCAAATGGATGTGAAAAGTGCTTTTTAAATGGTTACATTAATGAGCTTGTCTATGTTGAGCACCCCCCCAGTTTTGAAGACCCTAGGTACCCCAAGCATGTCTACCGGTTGTCCAAGGTGCTCTATGGTCTCAAGCAAGCTCCTAGAGCTTGGTATGAGAGGCTTAGAGACTTCCTCATTGAGAAGGGCTTCAAGATTGGGAAAGTTGACACAACACTCTTCACTAAGAAAATGAATGGGGAAATCTTCATTTGCCAAGTTTATGTTGATGATATTATTTTTGGCTCCAGTAATGAAGATTTTTGCAAGAAATTTGGTGATTTGATGTCCAAGGAGTTTGAAATGTCCATGATTGGCGAGCTATCCTTCTTCCTCGGATTTCAAGTCAAGCAAATGAAGGAAGGGGTTTTCATCTCTCAAGAGAAGTACACTCAAGATCTTCTCAAGAGGTTCAAGATGATGGATTGCAAGCCAATCAAGACTCCCATGGCATCAAATGGGCATCTCGACTTGGATGACGGAGGTAATCCGGTGCACAAAACTCTCTATCGCTCCATGATAGGAAGCTTACTTTACCCCACCGCATCTAGGCCCAATATCATGTTTAGTGTGTGTATGTGTGCTAGATATCAAGCTATGCCTATGGAATCTCACTTGATTGCCGTCAAGAGAATTCTTAGGTATCTAAAATACACACCCTATCTAGGCTTGTGGTATCCCAAAGGTGCAAGATTCCAACTTGTAGGCTATTCCGATTCGGATTATGCCGGGTGCCACATTGATAGAAAAAGCACATCCAGAGGGTGCCACTTCCTAGGTAGATCTCTTGTCTCTTGGATGTCAAAGAAGCAAAACAGTGTTGCCTTGTCAACGGCCGAGGCAGAATACATTGCCACCGGTGCTTGTTGTGCACCAATACTATACATAAAACAAACTTTGCTAGACTATGGAGTAGTTCTAGATAAGTACTTTTGTTGTGTGATAATGAAAGTGCCATAAAACTTACAAACAATCCGGTTCAACACACCCGCACTAAGCACATTGACATCCATCATCACTTCCTTAGGGATCATGTTGCTAAAGGTGACATATCCCTAGAGAATGTGGGGACGGAAAATCAATTGGCTTATATCTTCACAAAAACCCTAGATGAAGCTAGGTTTTGTATGTTGAGAAATGAACTAAATGTGCTTGATCTTTCTAACATCACTAAAAAATGAAGTTGTGTGTTGTTCTTGTAAATAGCTTTTGTTTTGCATCCCATGCACACCAAAAATAAAAATCCAAAAGGATTGTGAGTAGGGCTTGTCTAACATGGTTAAGATAACCCCCATGTGTGTGTGAAAAAGCTTAACCTTGGATCAAACTTGACAAGCATTAGTTTACTTTTAAGTATTGCATTGCATTGCATTGCATATCATATGGATGCTTGTTGCTTTGTCATTTCTTTTTGGTTATGCTTTGAGCATCCGCTGTGTTCATCCATTTATAGGGGAGCATTCAAAGCTCATCATGATTTAGACCCCTAGCTTTATGGCCACATGATGTTCCTTGGTGCTTTCATTCAATTATTTTCATAAAAACTACTATGCCTATGGCTAAATACATGTGAAAAATTGAGGGTTTGAGAGAGGTCACCCATACCAGTTCCAATTAGTGCTTGTTTGAGTCTTCTTGAAGTTGGAACTTGGTTGGGTGAAAATTGGGCGAGAAATCCTGTTGATATTCTAGCTAAAGGTGCACCGGACGTTGCACCAGACCTGCCCCTAGTGCATCCGGTGTGGTGTGTCTCCTGTACGGCACACACCGGACCCACGCATAGTGCCCTGAGCGCATCCGATGATCTCCTGAGGCATGCCTTGCAGAACCGGACACTAGGCGAGCATCCGGCGGCCTGCGTCCGGTGGTCGCACGAGTTGTGGATGCTCTCTGTGCACGAGATCGGAGGGCACCAGGCGCTTCTGGTGCCAACTTAAGCGCATCCGGTGCCCCTGTGAAGGCCGCATTTAACCCGAGCCCCCGCGTATCTGTTCGTCTAGATCCTCCTTTCTAGTCGCAAACTCGACGATCACAGGACCTAACCCTAAATCGCCCGGACCGCCGTGGCGCCGTTTTTTTCTCTTTTCTCCGGTGATTCCCTCTCCTCCCAGGCGTAGTGGTGTTTCCCCGCAGTTCCTCTTCCTCCCTTGCACCCTCTAGGACATCTTCCTCAGTGGGTTGTGGTTTGGGGTGAGTTTCTTGAACCCTGCACACCAGGTGTTTGACTTTATGCCTAAACGGATTAGAACGCCATTTTTGACGATGTTCTCGTACGTTTCTTCCTTGCAGCACCTTGGAGCTACATTCTGTGTTCTCTGGTGGATTCTGATCTCATCCTATCTTCCAGAATGCGTCTCATCGTAGGTTGTAAGCCATTCTCGTTCGTTCTCATCTATTACTTGCGATCTTTAGGTCTTTCTCTCCTCTAGCTATTATGTGTGCTTATGTATACCCTCTCTATTCCATCTCTTGCAGCACGTGGGTCTCTGTTGGTAGCTTGTCAGTGACAGTTGAACTCAGGGCCAAGCCCGCGAGTACGGATTGAGGCCAAGCCTCTCGAGTGTCAGTTGTCAGTGTGTGTTTGAGTGTTCTTACAATGGCATGTTGCATGAATGTTGGTGGTTTGACAGGCAGCACTGGTGGCATTGCTGGAGGTGATGGGGGACATGATGCTCCCTGTCGGTTCACAGCTGCAGAGAAGGGTAAATGGAAAAAGGTGCTAGCCATGAAAAGGAAGGCTAGCGACCGTGAGGCAGAGATTGCTTTGGCAGCTGCAATAGCAGCAGAGGAAGCAGAGGCAGGTGGTCGTTCTGGAGCTCTTCGGATTTGATCCGATCTCACTCCCGCCCAAAGGCGTGTAGTTCTTCAGGCAGAGCAGCTGCATGGGACTCCACCTGGTACTATCATGCTAGGAGGTTGTCCAGTCAGGATTGACGTCAGAGAGCCTGGACAGGAGGAGACAAAGACCGAGGGATAGGCAGAGGCACAGACAGCAACACAACCGGAGGAGCAGCCCCTTTGTAGGTCGACTCACACTTGTACCCTAGCTGCCTCTAGGTCTGGTACGCAGCATCAGTCATCTACATCTGCTCGCTCCACTCTAGCACGTTCTACTCCAGCTCCATGTCCTGCTCTAGCCTGGATCCACAAGGACTACACTCGAGCACCTACTCGTGGGATCCAGGAGATGAGGCTCACGCTATTCCCCTCTTGGTTTCCACCTACTAGAGATTAGAGGGCACACGCTAGGTTTTACACTGTGGTACAGGAGGACATGTACATGGCGTATGTCCATAGTCACACTCAGTTCAAAGAGTAGAGGGTTTTGGACCTTGAGATGCTGGGGAACGTGGTAGGTCGGGACATCAGGCCCTATCCGAGCTACCTTCCAGGACTTGCATCACTACTAGCTCTGCCAGGCACTTATATGGAGGAGTGGGTTAGAGAGTTCTATGCTTCAGACTGGATTGCCCCAGACCATAGCTACATCCACTATGCCCTGGCAGGCACAGACTACAGGGTCATAGCTCAGCGTGCTAGAGAGACTTGGGGTCTGATAGCTTACGACACCAAGATCCACGAGCTTTGCTACAACAGTTACGAGCCTCCATGTCGACCTTACGATGGTGAGCTCCCTCTAGTGGACTTCATCTCACCATGTTTCCATCAGCCGTTCAAAGAGGATTCTAGCCTCTCAGTTGGGGGTCTCACTCATCCAGCTTAGATTTTGGACTTTGTGATGAGGAAGACCCTTCTCCCAAGGCCTAACTACCGTGACGGATTCACTAGGATTCAGCAGTGGCTGATTGCTCACTTGGTAGCACAGAGGGAGTTTGATATATGGGATCTGATAGTGTTAGAGATTGAGGACACAATAGCTGAGGGTTTTAGAGGCCGTCATCAGCTACCATATGCACACTGGATTGCTCTTCTGATTCTTCGTGCTAGGCAGACCCTCTTCCACCTCACATTCAGATGGAGTTGACTAAGATAGTTACTATGTTCCCACACTATGACCCCAGGCAGATGATGAGGACTCATGTGTACCTCAGAGCTCTAGCACCCCCTCCGGCACCACGTGGTAGAGCTCCACCAGCGTCCCCTAGAGGTACACATAGTTCAAGAGCAGTGCTAGAGACAGAGGAGGAGTAGGACATAGCTATTGGTTCAGTGGCAGATGCAGAGGCCGAGGGAGAGTTTGACTTTGCTTCTGATAGCTCTGATGATGATTATTAGCTTCCCATCCTAGATCTTCCTCCAAGGCAACACGACCAAGAGGCAGGAGGTTCTTCCACTGCAACTGACCCAGCTTTGCTTGCTATACTTGAGGGCATGAGAGTGGATTAGCAGAGGGCAACTGAGGAGCAGGCTAGACGTGATAGAGAGCAGGCTGTTGTTAATGTAGCCATGCAGGCTTGGCAGGATGAGCTTCAGAGACAGCTTCTCTCTTTCCAGGAGTAGCAATTAGCCTTCTAGGCCCAGTAGACAGCTCTAATGGCAGCTCTCATGGTAGCAACAAGGATTACTTTACCATAGGTGCAGCTTCCAGCACATCCTCTGTCAGGCCATCGACTCTAGTTTTACAGTCCTGTGGGCTTCAGAGTCAGTCTTAGCCTCCACTCCAGCTCCCTACTCATAGCCAGCCGTTCACTACTCCTCAGCACCAGGTATCTTAGGGTGCTATCTCTTCTGGTTTTGAGCAGACCCCTCAGTTCACACCTGTGCGCTCAGGGTTTACTCCACGGTCTGCCTCTGCTTATCACCTTGTGTTGGTTTCTTCAGCGGGGTAGGATCTGTCGTTTTCATATAGTGCTCTGACTGGCATGCCCACTCCATCTCCTCAGGAGGCTCCTGCTGCTTTTACCTTGCCAGTTACCACTATAGAGCATCTATTATCGTCCATGGCGTCGTCTGAGCAGCTTGCACCGTCCTCCATAGTTCTAGAGACTTCAGCGATAGCTACTGAGTTTGTGCCAGCTTCTTCCACAGGACTTGAGACTTTGGTAGCGACATAGACCGCTACAGAGCCTATAGAGCCAACCCAGATCGCTACACCAGCACGTGCACCATCAGAGGGTCACTCAGCTTTGTCAGAGTCCACTTGAGATGGCACCGATGACGATCCAGATCAGTTTGAGGCAGTGCCTGTTGACGGTCGATAACGTCAACTTTTATTATTACTTTAAACCTGAAGGAGAATATGAATACACACTAGTATATGGTTTAAACTAACAATTTCCATGAGTTTTGTATATTCTGTATTTTCCAGGGTGAATTTCATGAAAGCTGCAAAAGACAGACTCTAATGCAAATTAAACACCGAAACGTATCCGCCATGGGAAACAGCGCGAGAAGGTTCAGGAATACTTTGGAAGACACAAGACACGAGGGGAGAACCAGCCGCCACTAGGTGGGGCCGGCCGGCCCCACCCTAGCGCCGGCCAGCGCCCCCCTCTAGGGTTTGGTGCCCCCCTTTTGGAAGCTTCCTCCACCACCTTTGAGGAGTCATCTCGGCCCTTGGTTAAGTCGGTTTGATCTGACGGCGCGCTATTGACGGTCCTTAATGCTCACATTTAACCGTCCACTAATCTTGGAAAAGGACCTATATGCAACCAACATCCAAAATTAGGGTTTTATCTGACAGAATTCCACGAGTTTTGGTGTTTGTCTATTTCTGCAGGGGGGTATCAGGAAATATGAAGGAAAGGCTCACACATCGGGTTGACATAGAGATATTAACGTGCTGTGAAATTTTCTATCATCTAGAAGACTCCAGAAGCCACGGGAACAAAGCGGAGGCAGAACGAGGCCTGGCCCAGGGCGCCCGCCCTAGAGACCAGGGCGCCCGCCCCCCTTTGGTGCCCAATCAGAGTCCTTTTCATGGATCGTGCTCCACCGACCTAAGGGATCAAGGAAAACCGTGCGATTAATGTCGGTTTGATCTGACGGCCCAAATTCATCAGAAAAGACTATATAAGCAAGGCCCCTTGGCCCCTGGAGAGCATACCTCTTCTACAGAATCAAAGCTAGGGTTTCAATTCTTCATCCAAGAAGAGAGGATCCCTCTAGTTCATCTAGTTCTAGTTCTAGTTCCTCTAGTTCTAGTTCTAGTTAGATCTAGTTGTAATCTAGAAAATAGGGAGAGAGAAGAGGAGAGCGGAGGAGGAGCCGGATCTGTCGGATCTTACTCAACATTATACTTTTGCTGCAACTAGTTCGTTCTTCATCATTCTCCAAGTTATTCAATTCATAATTCCTAAGTTATTTAATTACTTTTATTTACATTCAAGTTATTTATTGGATTCCCGCTTGCATCAAGTGCTCTAGTCTTTATAACGCTAGAGTAGTAATTAATCGATTAGACGTGGTGTTTAGTCTTGCAATTACCTGGAATCGCACCCAATCCTGCGGATTGTTGTGGTAGCCCTAGGGTAGTGACAGCCGTAACGGTCGACGTATTCCACCTCGTTTGGATCGGTGTTTGTAGGACCGTA
The DNA here is from genome assembly GCF_000003195.3 of Sorghum bicolor. Classification (NCBI taxonomy): domain Eukaryota; kingdom Viridiplantae; phylum Streptophyta; class Magnoliopsida; order Poales; family Poaceae; genus Sorghum; species Sorghum bicolor. The sequence goes on from NC_012878.2 coordinate 24,391,169, forward strand.
GTCAGAGCTTCCTAGCACCCTTCTCATCTCTTTTTGTGGTTAGTGTTCTGATGTCCAGAAATAAATAATCTTTGAAGTAATTCTTGATTCTTGGATCAACTAGAGAACTATCGGTGTTTTTCCCACGGGGGGTCACACCAACGAGTAAATTTGTATGCGTGCTCCCTTTTCCAGATGGTGATGCAAGAAGACACAAAGATTTATCCTGGTTCGGGCAAGAGAAGGCCCTACGTCCAGTGGGGGAGAGGAGTTTGTATTATCTTGCACCTAAGTGCTTGTACAGGGGCGAATACAAGCGTGTATGGACTGGGATGAAGTATGGAGACTCCTCTACGTGTGGATGTGGTGTTTCGTGATGTGTGTTCATTCTCGGGTCTCCCCTTTTATAGCTCCAAGGAGAGACCTAGGGTACATGTATAGGTGACAGAGTAGGGGTCGATAGAGGCATGGCACGCTGACCTACTCGAGGCCTCCGTACCGGCGTGGTCGCGAGCCGTCCCGTCCTGGTAGCTCGATGATGATTACACGTGCCCTTATATCCCGCTCTGTACGCCGCCTTGGGCCGATTTGTCCATTACACGCCTGTACGTCATGGCGGCTGATACATCATAGTGGTGGCAGTGCCGTCAGTCGACGTCCAACCCTTCCCCAGGAAGGAAACATGTCCGGTCGAGGGTCGGACGCTATGTAGCACCTTGCTATCCAGAGTATTGACTTTTGGCGTCTCGAGGGGGTCCTGACTTGACTTTCCATCCCGGCTTCCCGAGTCCTGAAACGCTCTGGGTGATTCGGTGGGGAAGGCTGCAAAAAGAATGATGGGACGGGTGCCTGTTCCCGACCACGCTTCCCGTGACCAGCGTGTTAGGTGGGAAAGCGACAGGCGCATTAAATGCCCGGGTTCTCGTGCGCGCGTCAGGTAGCGGACGGTGTCCTTGCGCTCGACGCCTCCTGGTTCGCTCGAGCCTATATCCGTATTCGACGGTAGTTAGCGCTCGACCCTTGTGCGGTTCGCTCGACACCCTTTCCGTCTTCGAGGCTGCGGCCGTCGATGATTGTGCATGTGACTGATCAGAGCGTCGAGTTGGGGGCCTCGATCTGTGTATGGGTAATCTTGTTATATGCATCAGTTAGGATACCCCTTACTGATACCCTTGACAGTAGCCCCCGAGTCTCCATTTGAGCGCTGGCGCTCGAATGGAGGCTATATTCCTTGGTCGGGTTTCCGTGGGGGCGCGCGAGCGACCCCGCGGGGGTAGCCCCCGAGCCCTTGGAGGAGTTTTTGACTCCTTCGAGGGTTATATCGCCTAATTCGCAGAAACACTGTCAACACCAGTGATGGAAGGTTCTGATTAGCTCGTTTTGCGCGGAGGTTTCGACGTACTCTCGATAGAGCGAGCGTCTTCCACTCCAAATTGAGTTCCTAGCGGGTAGTCCAAGTGAGAACCTGTGCCCCTTTCGAGGGGGGCAGCTGTAGCCCGGAGGCGTTCTCATAAAGCAGGGTCGACGTGGTCGGGGATACTGATCTCGTTCGATAAAGACCAGCGGCTCGATGCCTCCCGTCGGGGGGATTCCTCTCGACTGTCTCGACCCTACCTTGGACATCCCTAGCAAGTCTTCGAGGCGGGCCTCAATTTTCGACCACTCGCTGGGGACCCCTGACCCTGGTGCTCGAGATCGGCTGTCGAACCCTTTCAGCGGGTCAGCCTGTGACCTCTCGAGGCTTTCATGGGTACGCTCCTTGGCTTACAAGGGAAGGAAGAGGCCGTAAGCGGTTCGCCTCTTTGCCCGTTGGGCGCGCCTTTTTAGGTGGGAGCCGTTACGACACTGTGTTGGCGTAGAATTCAGAGCGCCCCGCCTGTGAGGAGGAAAGGGACCGTTAGACGGCGTATTTATGGGGGGAGTTACCTCATTTATCGGATCTGCCCGTTGGTGGACCGCTGCCTATAAATACGCCGTGGCGTCGTCGCCGTTCTCCCTTCCGCCTTCCGCCCTCTTGCCTTTGCTTTCTTGACGTCTGAGTTCTCTTGCCATCTTACGCGCGCGCACACCCCCTCGAGCAGTAGCGAATCCGCCATCCTTCCGGCCAAGATGCCTGTGAGACTTGTCGCCACCGACGACTGGCGCCCGTCGTCGATGACGGAGCGTCGGTTGCTAGAGCTTGAGAGGGAGGGACTCCTGCGCCACCGCACCTCGCTGTCGTCGCCAGAGTGGATCGCGCCGCCAGCGGACCACCGGGAGCCCCAGCCGCCCAAGGGCTACGTGGTGTCATTCGCCAAGTTCCACCGCCACGGCATGGGCTCCCCTCCGAGCCGCTTCATGCGGGCGCTCTGCCTCCATTACGGGGTAGAGCTCCAACACTTCTCCCCAAACGCCATCACCGTAGCGGCGGTCTTCGCCGCGGTATGTGAGGGATATTTGGGGATGATGCCCCACTGGGAGCTGTGGCTCCACCTCTACAGGGGCGAGCTCTTCAACGCCCCCACTGGGACCACCGGTGTGAGGAAACCTGTGCGGGCAGGTTGCCTCAACCTCGTGCTGAAGACGGGGAAGACGGAGAGGCCACGCGAGTACATCCCAGTGGGACTGTCGACTAACCACGCCGACTGGTATTCCCAGTGGTTCTACTTGAGTAACGACGACGATCTCCTACCCGCCTACACCAGGCGTCTGATCACGGAGCGTAGGGAGAATTGGACGTACGGCGTCGTTCAAGCTCATCAATCTCGGCTCGACCCCCTCATCAATGCCATGAAGAAGCTGTGCTTGGAAGGCTTGACCGCCGCTCTCGTCCTCTCGGCCATCCATCACCGGAGAGTTCTCCCATTGATGTCTCGACCACTGAGGATGGACGAGATGGGCCCTGGCGTCTCATCTCGGGACCTCGAGGCGTGCCGGATGTCCAACGAGGCTCCGGCGGACGACGAAGTCGCGGCCTGGGTCAGGGCCGCCATTGCTGGTGACTTTAAGCCGGAGCACGTTAACGGCTTCCCCATGAGGCCTGATGCTAGCTCGATCGATCTGGTATGCTCTCTTCTCGCGCACAGCTTCGATTCTAGATTTCTTTCTACCCCATTTCTAAGTCTACCTTTGTTCTGGCAGGGGCGGATTGATGTCCGATCCTCGAGGCCTCCAGTAAAGGAGGACGAGGTTGACCGTGATGCACGGTGCCGGTCTGCCAAGAAGCAAAAGTCCGTCAAGGACTCTGTGAAGAAAGGAGAGAAAAAGAAGAACCTCGACCGCCAAGCATTAGAGGCGCGTCGAGCTAAATCATGGCAGAGGGGGGAGCCTGAGGAAGAATCCCCCAGCGACGACGATGGTGGAGACGGTGATGATGACAGCGACGACTCCGAGGGGATGGCGTCTCGCCTCGACCGGATCCTCGAGGGTCCGCCTCGAGGCGACGTCGACACCCTACGGATGGAAGCGCCAAAGGAGGGGCCAGGCGGATCTCACCGCCCCTGTGCTGACACCCCTCCTGTGCCCGCGATCGGTCAGGCCGCCCCGCGCCCTCCCCCTGTGCCCAAGGTGGGTAGCCATGCTAAGCCCCAGGCGACGGGGCCGCTGACCCGCGGTCACGCCGCGGCCTCCGAGAAGGGAGAGACCGGCCGCTGGAGCACCAGTCCCGGCGCCCGCCAGGCGGGAGTCCTAGGGCCAAGGCCTGCGTCTGCTCTCGAGGAGCCCGGGGCCTTGACGCGGGGTGGTTCGAGGCCCACCGGTGGAGGTCCCGGCAGGCGAGCCGTTCTTCCTGTGGGGTAAGTTCTTCAACGTTGTGATCTTTATTCTCCTGATTCTTCGCGTTCCCTCGTATACCGGTCTTTTTATGCTCGTTCCTTTTTTCTCAGATTGAAGCGAACGCTTGAGCAGGCCCAGTCTTCAATGGTGAAGAGGCTCAAAGTGGGAGCGGCCTCCAAGGAGCCAGGTTAGTAGCTTATTCATGGGTCTTGTGTTGTTCTCACATTGGTCATCATAGTGACTGGACTTTGTTTTTTGTTTTACAGGCTCCTCCAACCCTCGGCCTCCGACCGGCGCTGAGAGTGCCCCACCCCGTCCCGAGTCTGCCCCGTCGTCGCCGAAACAGGCCGAGGCACCCCAGACCCAAGGGCAAGAGGGAGCCCCCGAGCCTCCCCGATAGGGGGTCGAGGGGGATCCCATTACCATCAGTGATGGTTCTGGCGGAAACGGGACCTCGAGGGATGCCCATCCTATGGACGAGGAGGCTCACACTTCTCTCGTCGCGGGACGGACGCCCTGGCCTGTCGGGCCTCGCTCCATCGAGGAGCAGAAGAAGAAAGAAGTGGAGGAGCGCGAGCAGGACATGCGGCGGCAGCTGCAGGAACAGGACCGCCGACAAGTGCCGCAGGAGCTCGAGGAGCAACAGCAGCAGCAGCAGGGGGGCCAGGAAGAAGGACCGCTCGAGCCCCCTCCTCACAGTCCACCCCAACCTGTACCACCGGCGCCGCAAGAGCCCGGAGATCAGGAAGAGGATTTGCCGGTCTTTGGCCCTCCGACCCCGGCGTGGCTCCGTCCCGGGGCGCCCGCCGCGATCCCAGCAGAGTCGGGGCGGGCGGACGGTGTGGTGGCGCTTGCCTGCATGATGCGCACCCCCGTCGACTCCGACTCTGAGATCAGGATGGCATGGACGGAATCGCCCCAGGGTTCCTCCGGGTCATCGCATTCCTGCTTAGGAGGATGAGGCCGGGACATCAGGTAGTAAAGACGGCACCTGGAAGACGGTGGACGACGACGGGCGGTTCCCTTCCCTCGTCGATTTGTTCCTGTGCCATGGAGGATCCCTCGAGACCGTCGAGGATCTCATTCACGGCGTCAAGGCGCGGGCTGACCTGGAGATGGAAAACTGGTGCCCCGATCGGATCCGCATTCGTGCTTCCACAGATCCGTCCGAGCCTAACATCTTCCTGGACGATCGGAAGGAGGCCGAGAAGTGGGAGCACGTCGAGGAGCTCCGCCTTTGGATGAAGCACGTGGTGGGGCTCCTGTCGGACGTCATCAATAACGGGCTCGGGCCGGCCTACTTTGTAAGCATTTTTCGGTCCTTAATCCTCACGGAGCTTTTGGTTTTGTGTTCTAACTGTTTGACCACCGGCTCACAGGACATGCAAGAGACCTCCCATATCAAGTCGAGCTTCATTCACACCACAAGAGGCGGCTAGGAGCAGCTCCCCGTCCTCAAGGACCAACTCCTCGAGTCACAGGAGAAACTCCTTAAGGCTTATAAAGACCTCATAGCGCTCGAGGAGGAGAAGAAGGCGAGGGAGGCTGCCCTGGTCGAGGCTCGAGAGGCCTCAAGGAAAGCGGTGGAAGAAACAACATTGTTGAGGGAGCGGGCTCTGACGGTCGAGGAGGCCGCATCCAAAGCCCGGGAGGAGGCCCTGTCCTACAAGAATGTCATTGCTGACCTGGACAAGGAGAAGGGCCTTCTCAAGACCGACCTGGACTCCCTCCAAGAATCCTTCCAAAGGATGAAGGTGGAGTATGTGAATAGCGAGGTTGCCAGGGGGGCCATGGAGGAAGCAAAGAAGAAGGCCCTCGAAGACCTCGAGGCAGAGCGGGCTCGATCTCGCAGCCTCTCTGACGACGTCGATCGTCTAAAGGGGGTGCTGTTGGAGAAGAGTGGAGCCATTGCTCAGGCTAGCAAGGCGATTGAGGATCTTCGTGTCGCCAACACTGAGCTGGCACGCTCCTACAGAGAGATCGAGATGGCCAACACCAAATTAGTTGGCGAGAATACGGCCCTGGAGGAGAGCATCCGCAGTACGTTTCTATTATCGAATTTCCTTTTCGTGGTGTGCTTGGTTTTTCCTAAAGTTTTTTGCATTGGCATTCTCAGGGCTTAAGGACGAGCTCTTGGCCGCCCAAGTCGAGGCTCGCAGCACCAAGGCCCAGCTCGAGGCGTAGGTTGCTTTGAACCGTCGAGTGCGGACGGCGATAAGCGATCTCTCGACTTCTTGGGAGGTCGAGCCCATGGATGAGTCAAAGGAGGAGGCTCGAGGCGACGTGCTGGTCGATCAGCTGTGCTACTTAGGCGCGACGCTGAGAGATCAGGTGCGGGATGCTCTCCATATCGGGGTAAAGCGGGCAATGGCGGTTGTCTGCTCAGGCTTTTCCTACGATATGGAGGTGGTATCCCATGGCTTTGTCAATGACATTTCCAAGACCGACGTGGAGAACGAAGAGAGGCTTGACGCCTTGATCGACGACGCGGAGGTTCTTGTAGAGAGGCTGGCCAAGCTATTTGAGCCCAAGGTGCTTCCCCCTGAGACTAGCTCGGGCGCAGGCGAGGGTGGTGAGGACCATGCTGTGGACTAAGGCCTGCGAGCCTGCTCTGGGTGCTTAGGGCCCCTTGTATAGTACTCTGTTGACTTGTTTTTAAGTAATATAGTGTCTTTAAGTGGTTTGTTAAATGTTTGTCTATCTATCCTCTCGAAGCTCCTTTATTCCTTTTCGCACCTATGTTTGTTTTCTCACTTGGTCTTTTGTTCGAGGCGGTCTCGATTACCTCAAGGGTGAGGAGGCGAGTAGAATTTCCATAGCCCGGGGGCGTAGGAGTTCTCAGGCTCGTTGTTTCTCGGTCCTTAAGGGGCTCGAGGTACCTTTACTACTCAACTTTATGAGATTGCCGATAGGAACGAAAGGATTACTTGGTTTTTTCGATACTTGGGGGGTTACCCCCTTTGCTAGCCCCCGAGGGGGTGTCGACTATGATGGGTCATAGTCGATACTCCCTTCTAACGTTAAGACTTGTAAAAAGGTAAGTTGCTTGAGGGAAAGACTTTATTTATTCCTTCATTCATTTACAGGGCCTTGGTACAGAATGTACGCAGGAACATAAAGCTTTGAAATTCTAGGGGTAGAATCGACGTAGCTGTTCGATGCTCCACGCGTTGGTGAAGATCGCCCCCTTTTCGTCCGCTAGCTTGTATGTCCCCGGCTTCAAGACCTCGGCCACCACGTATGGGCCCTCCCAAGGTGGAGTCAACTTGTGGCGTTCTTGATTACTTTGCCGTCGTCGTAGGACGAGGTCACCCACATTCAAGTCCCTCTTGCGCACGTGCTTGTCGTGGTAGCGTCGAAGTTTCTGCTGGTATCTAGCAGAGTTGATGAGGGCCATGTCTCGAGCTTCTTCGAGTTGGTCGATCGCGTTTTCTCGAGACTCTTTATTTGATTGTTCGTTGTACGCTTTGAGTCGAGGGGACCCATACTCAAGGTCTGTTGGGAGAACAGCCTCAAAGCCGTAGACCATGAAGAATGGGGTGTATTTTGTGGCTCTGCTTGGTGTCGTCCTTAGGCTCCATAGGACCGAGGAAAGCTCCTCAACCCATTTCCTGCCGAATTTCTTCAAGCGATTGTAGATCCTTGGTTTGAGCCCCTGCAAAATCATGCCGTTGGCACGCTCGAACTGGCCATTAGTTCGAGGGTGGGCCACTGCAGACCAGTTCACACGGATGTGATGCTGATCGCAGAAGTCCAAGAACTTCTTGCCAGTGAACTGAGTGCCGTTGTCAGTGATGATGAGGTTGGGAATCCCAAATCGGTGGATGATGTCGGTGAAGAAAAGGATGGCCTGTTCGGAGTGGATGTTGGTGATGGGCCGAGCCTCGATCCATTTGGAGAACTTGTCGATAGCCACCAGCAAGTGGGTGTACCCCCCTTTTGCCTTTTGTAGAGGCCCTACTAAGTCGAGACCCCACACCGCAAACGGCCATGTGATGGGGATCATCTGAAGAGCGTGGGCAGGCATGTGCGTCTGCTTGGCGTAGAACTGGCACCCATGGCATGAGCGTACGAGCTCGATGGCATTAGCTACGGCCGTTGGCCAGTAGAAGCCTTGTCGGAAGGCGTTCCCTACGAGGGTCCGTGGAGCAGCATGGTGGCCACAAGCCCCCGTGTGTAGTTCCTCGAGGAGCTTCTGGCCTTCTTCCACGGTGATGCAACGCTGCAAGACCCCCATCGAGCTTCATCGATATAGCTCATTGTCCTTGCCGTAGATTACATATGACTTGGACCGCCGAGCGATACGGCGGGCCTCGGATCGATCTTCTGGCAGCTCGTAGCGGATTAGGCAGTCGAGGAACGGCGTGCGCCAGTCGAACGGTCCACCTCCATTACCTCAGCTGCCATCAGTAGTGCGTCGACGGTGTCGGTTCACTGGGCAGGAGCAACCTCGACGCCAGCCCCCGAGCCAAGGTCGACGGATGGCTCGTGAAGATCTCTCGAGAACACGTCAGGTGGTACCGTACCTTGGGTTGACGCGATCTTGGCGAGTTCATCGGCTGCCTCGTTGTAGCGTCGGGCGACGTGGACGAGCTCGAGGCCACGGAATTTGTCCTCGAGTCGATGGACTTCCTTGCAGTACGCCTCCATTTTCGGGTCGTGGCAGCTTGAGGTCTTCATCACTTGGTCAATGACGAGTTGGGAGTCGCCTTGGACGTCAAGGCGTCGGACTCCTAGCTCGATGGCGATCTTGAGACCGTTGACGAGGGCCTCATACTCCGCGACGTTGTTGGATGCGGCAAAGTGAATCCTGATGACATACCTCATATGAACGCCCAGGGGCGAGATGAACAGCACGATGGCCCCAGCTCCCGTCTTCATGAGAGATCCGTCGAAATACAGCGTCCACAGCTCCGACTGGACCTAAGCCAGGGGGAGCTGGGAGTCTGTCCATTCCGCGACGAAATCCACTAGGGCTTGTGACTTGATTGCCTTATGAGGCGCATAAGTGAGAGTCTCACTCATGAGCTCGACCGACCATTTGGCTATTCTTCCCGTGGCCTCCCTACTTTGGATTATCTCGCCCAAGGGGAAGGACGACACCACCGTGATAGAGTGGCCAAGGAAGTAGTGCTGCAGCTTGCGTCGGGCGAGGATTACGGCGTAGATTAGCTTCTGGATTTGGGGGTAACGCGCCTTGGTCTCCGAGAGCACCTCGCTGATGAAATAGACCAGCCTCTGGACTGGCAACGCATGCCCCTCCTCCTGCCTCTCGACAACCACAGCTGCACTGACAACCTGAGTCGTCGAGGCAACGTAAAGGAGCAGTGATTCTGTAGGTTGAGGTGGGACCAGGACCGGTGCTGAAGTCAGTGTTTTCTTTAGGTTTTCGAAGGCTTCCTCGGCCTCGGGGGTCCAAGAGAAACGCTCGACTTTCTTCAGGAGTCGATACAACAGCAACGCCTTTTCTCCTAACCTCGAGATGAAACGACTCAGCGCCGCTAAGCATCCCGTGACCCTTTGCACACCCTTGATGTCTCGGATCGGCCCTATTCTTGTGATGGCCGAGACCTTCTCAGGATTGGCCTCGATGCCGCGCTGGGAAACGATGTAACCCAGGAGCATGCCTTGAGGTACGCCGAAAACGCATTTCTCGGGGTTGAGTTTGATCTGGTTGGCACGCAGGCAACTGAAAGCGATCTCGAGGACCTGGATCAGGTCCCCTCGCTGCTTTGACTTGACCACGATGTCGTCGACATAGGCCTCGACTGTCGACCCTATGTGCTTGCCAAACACGTGGAGCATGCAGCGTTGATACGTGGCTCCCACGTTTCGAAGCCCAAACGGCGTGGTTACATAACAATACATCCCAAAGGGTGTGATGAAAGACGTCACGAGCTGGTCGGACTCTTTCATTTTTATTTGATGGTAACCAGAATATGCATCAAGGACAGAAAGGGTTTCACATCCCGCAGTAGAATCGACAATTTGATCGATACGTGGTAAAGGAAAAGGAACTTTTGGACATGCTTTATTTAAACTCGTATAATCGACACACATCCTCATTTTCCCATTCTTTTTCTTAACTAATACAGGATTTGCTTACCAGTCAGGATGATGAACCTCCTTGATGAATCCGGCCGTCAAAAGCTTGTGGATCTCCTCACCAATAATCTTGCGCTTCTCCTCGTCGAATCAGCGCAACCGTTGCTTCACTGGCTTGGAACCGGCTCGAATTTCCAACACAAACCTTGTACCTATCTTGCACCGAAACTAACACTATCTCCAAAGAGACCGAAGTGAGATTCTATATGATACACGTCATCTAGGAGTTCTATTGGGTGCTTCCAAATATATTTCGAAGCACATGGTACGTTCCATGCAATTCGTACACCTATCTTGCATCAAGATTAGCACTATCTCCAAACAAAATCAAACTGAGCTTCCACTTGAGCCCCTTTACCCAGGACCATCGGGTGCATCCAAAATGGTTTCTTAGGCTATGATGCATCAGGCGCAAACTGTGTACCTATCTTGCACCAAAACTAACTTTGTCTCTAAACAAACTGAAGCGAGATTCCATATGACACATGTCATCTAGGAGTTCTATTGGGGTGCATCCAAATGGATTTCTTAGCATATGGTATGTTCCATGCAAACCGTGCACCTATCTTGCATCAAGATTAGAACTATCTCCAAACAGATAGAACCAAGATTCCACATGAGCCTCTTCACCAAGGAGTACCATCGCGTGCGTCCAAAATAGTTTCTTAGCCTATGGTGCATTAGGCACAAATCGTGTACCTATCTTGCACCGAATCTAACACTATCTCCAAAGACATCAAAGTGAGATTCTATATGACACACGTCATCTAAGAGTTCTATTGGGTGCTTCCAAATATATTTTGAAGCATATGGTACGTTCGATGCAATTTGTGCACCTATCTTGCATCAAGATTAGCACTATCTCCAAACAAAGCAAACTGAGCTTCCACTTGAGCCCCTTTACCCAGGAGTATCATCGGGTGCATCCAAAATGGTTTCTTAGCCTATGATGCATTAGGCGCAAACTATGTACCTATCTTTTACCAAAACTAACTCTGTCTCCAAACAGACCAAAGCGAGATTCTATATGACACATGTCATCTAGGAGTTCTATTGGGGTGCGTCCAAATGGATTTCTTAGTATATGGTATGTTCCATGCAAACCGTGCACCTATCTTGCATCAAGATTAGCACTATCTCCAAACAGATCAAACCGACCTTCCACTTGAGCCTCTTCACCTAGGATTATCATCGGGTGCTTCCATAATGGTTTCTGAGCCTATGGTGCATTATGCGCAAACCATGCACCAATCTTGTACCTAAACTAACACTGTCTCCAAACAGATTGAAGCGAGATTCCATATGACACACATGATCTAGGAGTTCTATCGGGTGCGTCCAAATTGATTTCTAAGAATATGGTACGTTCCATGCAAACCGTACACCTATCTTTCATCAAGATTAGCACTATCTCCAAACAGACCGAAACGAGCTTTCACATGAGCGTCTTCACCTAGGAGTACCATCGGGAACTTCCACAATGATTTCTGAGCCTATGGTGCACTGGGCACAAACCATGCACCTATCTTGCACCGAAACTAATACTATCTCCAAGTGGACTGAAGCGAGATTCCATATGATACACTTCATCTAGTAGTTCCATCGGGTGCATCTACAGTTCTATTGGGTGTGTCCAAATTGATTTCTGAGCATATGGTATGTTCCATGCATCCGTGCACCTATCTTGCATCAAGATTAGAACTATCTCCAAACAGACAGAACCAAGATTCCACATGAGCCTCTTCACCAAGGAGTACCATCGCGTGCGTCTAAAATAGTTTCTTTGCCTATGGTGCATTAGGCACAAACCATGCACCAATCTTGCACCTAAACTAACACTGTCTCCAAACAGATTGAAGCGAGATTCCATATGACACACAAGATCTAGGAGTTCTATCGGGTGCGTCCAAATTGATTTCTAAGAATTTGGTACGTTCCATGCAAACCGTACACCTTTCTTTCATCAAGATTAGCACTCTCTCCAAACAGACCGAACCGAGCTTTCACTTGAGCCTCTTCACCTAGGAGCACAATAGGGAACTTCCACAACGATTTCTAAGCCTATGGTGCACTGGGCACAAACCATGCAACTATCTTGCACCGAAACTAATACTCTCTCCAACTGGGCCGAAGTGAGATTACATATGATACACTTCATCTATTAGTTCCATCGGATGCATCTACAGTTCCATCGGATTTGTCCAAATTGATTTCTGAGCATATGGTATGTTCCATGCAAACCGTGCACCTATCTTGCATCAAGATTAGAACTATCTCCAAACAGACAGAACTAAGATTCCCCTTGAGCCTCTTCACCAAGGAGTACCATGGTGTGCGTCCAAAATAGTTTCTTACACAAACCGTGTACCAATCTTGCACAGAAACTAACACTATCTCCAAAGAGACCGAAGTGAGATTCTATATGACACATGTCATCTAGGAGTTCTATTGGGTGCTTCCAAATATATTTCGAAGCATATGGTACGTTCCATGCAATTTGTGCACCTATCTTGCATCAAGATTAGCACTGTCTCCAAATAAAAGCAAACTGAGCTTCCACTTGAGCCCCTTTACCCAGGAGTATCATCGGGTGCAAACAAAATGGTTTCTTAGCCTATGATGCATTAGGCGCAAACTGTGTACCTATCTTGCACCAAAACTAACTCTGTCTCCAAATAGACCAAAGCGAGATTCCATATGACACATGTCATCTAGGAGTTCTATTGGGGTGCGTCCAAATGGATTTCTTAGTATATGGTATGTTCCATACAAACCGTGCACCTATCTCGCATCAAGATTAGCACTATCTCCAAACAGATCCAACCGACCTTCCACTTGAGCCTCTTCACCTAGGATTATCATCGGGTGCTTCCATAATGGTTTCTGAGCCTATGGTGCATTATGCACAAACCATGCACCAATCTTGCACCTAAACTAACACTGTCTCCAAATAGATTGAAGTGAGATTCCATATGACACACATGATCTAGGAATTCTATCGGGTGCGTCCAAATTGATTTCTGAGAATATGGTACGTTCCATGCAAACCATACACCTATCTTTCGTCAAGATTAGCACTATCTCCAAATAGACCGAACCAAACTTTCACTTGAGCCTCTTCACCTAGGAGTACCATCGGGAACTTCCACAAACCATGCAACTATCTTGCACCGAAACTAATACTATCTCCAACTGGACCGAAGCGAGATTCCATATGATACACTTTCTCTAGTAGTTCCATTGGGTGCATCTACAATTCCATCGAGTTTGTCCAAATGTATTTCTGAGCATATGGTATGTTCTGTCATAGAACCGACCAAATTATAAGAGTTCAAGTGTAGAAACGATCGACAAGCAATCAAGTTTCCAAACTCTAGCCCATATAATCCCGGTAGTCAATTAAAATCATGAAAGACTTCAAACCAACTCGCAACAAACCAAGATCGTAATAGTTCAACATAAACACAACGAATGTTACATAGTCAATCATTGCCGTCGAAGCGGCACCACATCGGAGTTATTAAGTTATTACAACACAAGTTCGAAGTAGCGGAAGCAAAATAATTACACACACTTGTTCAAAGCTCAGTTCACAAGTTTTTGGTTATTGCCAGAGTCTACACCATCCTTCCAAAAGCAACAGGTACGAGGTTGTTAGAGAACCGTGCCCAACGGTTATTCCTCATCCCCAGCGGGATGGAGACAAGTCTTGCAGAAACCGTCATAAAAGATGTCATCTGCAACAAGTGGGAATAAACCCTAAGTACGAGAATGTACTCAGCTAGACTTATCCGTCTAGAAAAACATAAAAGACACCAAGGATCATGCAAGGCTAAGATATAAAAGTAGAGCTGGTTGACTCGACATTTTGCCAAAAGCCTTTATTAAGACTACTCAGTGTAAGAGCATCATATTTAATTATCATCAGCCTACCACTAGATTAGCACCTGTACTACAACACATCACTTGATTATTACAAGCAATAATAACCATATCAAGTTCGTCATATGTTCTTCTTGCTATCATCATTATCATGAACCAAGTTCATTAGTGGATGCTACGTTTGCCGCTGCTCTGTCAAGTTCTCACTGACCGGGAGAGACGGCGATTCGAATCGAATTCCTATCCAGCTGGAGGGTTATTCCTAGCACTCACCGAAGCATCCCCCGTCGGAGAGCCAACGGGTCACCTTTGGTACAACTTAGGAATCGCGGCTCCGATCAGCGCCGCACTCCCAGGGCTACCACTCTGCCAGGGAGGTCAGGAATTTTAACTCACCTGCCTTTGGGCTTACGCCAATGGTCCCCCGCACACCGCACTTCCTCTGGTAGTGCGCACTTTATACTTGCCGGTCTTCCGGCCTGAGTCATACTACTCGGCTTCGCGGTCGGAACGAGTTATCCGGCCAACTAAGTGTCAGGCATGCGTTCAACATGACAAGAGGATGTACAACGATCGGTCCTTAGCTGCCACAGACGGAGTTACTACAATCTTGCAAAACTCCACCTGGCTTAAGTCAAATTAATCAGGTTCCAGCCACGATAGCACATATAGACCATCGCGATCCGACATAACCCTATATCGCGCAGGTGACAGCAAATCACCCGACTTCTACCGTTTAAGCATGGCTAAGCTGCTACTCGATCCTAACTCTACAACCAGGGTGTGGTGAGTTATCTGGACAAGGATGGAGTATAATGCAGCAAAGGTTTCATCACAACTCCTATACTTAATGCACCAATAGATATAACATATTAAGTAAACTTTCAAAAGTAAAGGGAGGCTTAGAATGCTCCGGGGCTTGCCTTTCACGAATGAGGCTGGCTCGTGACTTGGGCACTCAACCTCTTCTTCTAGCTCCTCGGGTCCGACTTGCTGGACCTCCACCTCCTGGCTGCCCTCCTGGCCTTCGGGATTCGCTTGTAGATCGAAGGAAACTGCCACGTCCGGTGCACCTATTGCATGCTCGGTGAATAAGAAGGTGTGCATACAAAAGAATAAATGCTTGACAACATAAGTAACTCACTGGACACTCATTTACGGAGTACCCCGCTATAACAAGTTCTCACAAGTTAATAAGTTACCCTAACCAAAACCTTCCATGCTACTAAAACAGCAAGCAACATAAAGCAGAAGTAGCTCAGTAAACAGATCATAACTAGTGCTAGGCAGATCCAACACACACGAGTGAGGACATTCTGGAAAGCTTATGAAATTGTCCACAAATCATCTTTGAACATCACAGCAAGATTCATATATTAAACCAGTCATTTAAACAAAGTTCCAGGTTCTGTCCCAGAAAAACAGAGAGCACCTATTTCTGGAACCCAACTTGGAACAGCTATAACTTTTAAACTACTAGGCCAAATGATCCCAAATTTAAACCACAGCTAGCTCAATAAGTCTATAACAACTTTGATTTAGACAAGTTGCCCAGAAAACCAAATTATCATTAAGCAAAAGTTAAATTGCTCCCTTGCTGTCCAGAACAGCCTTTAACCCTATAATTAATTATTTGATGGCATAACCAAAACATAAACCATGCCAACCACATGGCTTATGAGCATAAGCAAATCACCAGGTTACCAGAACACTAGATGATAACCTTCAAACATTTACTTAACAAGGCATTTATTAATTAATTCTAGAAAAGAGCATAATTACAAAACACTAGCCAAGTTGCTCAGAAAAATCTACAAAAATTACAAAAACACAAGGATAGCATGAAAGCATCACCATAAAAATTTCAGAGCAATTGCACGTACCAAATTAAAGATATGCATTTAACATGTAACTAGGTGCTTATTTCATAAATTGGAAAACATGACTTATATGGTGCCAAACAACAGATTTCAGATTATTTACACATGAGGAATGCCATAAACAGGTTTACTACCAAAGTAGAGCACCAGCATAAGTACCAATTATTTTATATAATTTAATCAAGGAAACAAGCCACATTTCAATCATAAATTACATATCAAAGTTGCATTACTCCAAAAATCATGAAATATTTATCATAGCATTCTAGTATCACACAGAGGCTACTACAAAATTTTCATGGCAAACTAAGCAGTATAACCAGAGATGTGAATTTATTCATGAACAACAAGATTAAATTCTTAATAAATATTTTCCCAAAAAACATGGTTCATTTTATATTTTTTATTAAAAACTAGCCATCTCAAGGAATACCACAAAATTGGTTTCACAATTTTTGGATCTCAGAAACAGGAGATATGATTTTTACAAGAAAGCCAAAAATCAGGATTTTGAATAAAAGAAAAGGAGGGAAAGAGGTGACACTGACAGTGGACCCCAGCTGTCAGGTTCTTCTTCCTCACGGCCGAGGCGACTTTCGCCGGCGATTTATCCACGACGGCGAGGTCTCCGGCCAAACCAAGGGCACCAACGTGATCCCCAGACTCTAGCGACTCGATTGACCCCCTTTTCCCCACGGCGGAGCCACTGGAAGGGGCTCACCGTCGACGATGGCGGCTCGGCGGAGGTGCTCGGCGTTACGCCGGAGCCCTCAGGCCGGTAGAGCGTGACCTCAGACCTTCTACAGCACCAGCGAACTACGGCAAAGCTTCCTAGGTACGCGGCTTGGCTTGAAACCTCGTGGAACACGCTGGCCACGAGAGCACCCATCTCCGGCGGAAACACGGCGGCGCTGCGCATCGTGTCCGGCCACGGAGAGCTCGGTAGAGCGTCCACGAAGTGGTGCAAACGCAAGCTAGGAACCTAAGCAACCTCTAGGACCTAACCAGAGACGACGAGAGGCTTCACAGGGCTCGGCATTGGGCTCGCAGGAAAAGATGGTCACGGCGACCCGATTTGGGGAAAGAAAGGAATGGCGGCTCACCGGTGGATTTCTCGACGAGATGATGGGTGGATATTGGAGAGCGGTTCACGGTGAAGCTTTGGGTGAAGTTTGGTGAGCAATGGCACAGCAAGGAACGCGCGCGAGCTCGCCGGAGTACGCTCGCGACGGAGAGCTCACGGCGGCCGCGTTTCTGGCGAGAGGAGCGAGGCAGAGCGGAAGTGGACGCGTCCACTCTGCTCGGGGCGTCGCCGTGGACATCATGCGCGCACTGGGAGCTGACGAGCGGGGCCATCACCGGTGTACGGGCGACATCTGGCGGACAGGTGTCGATCGGGATATCCACGCCGGCGAGCTCAGCTCTGAATCGAAACGCGCGATCACCGACTGACAGAGCAACTTCGTCGACGATTAGCTCCCAAACCAGAGCGAGTTAGGAGATGGCGTAGTTGACAAAGTTGGAGTACTAGCCGAGATCTACAACTTTGTCAACTGGAGCAAGAGCTAGATCTGCCTGGATTGAGAGTTATAAAGTTTTCAAAATCGATCGAGCAAACTGGTTTCGTTCCAAGACTTAGAAAATTTTCCAAGTGCTGGAAACAGCCCCAAATTTGCCTTGTGGGTAACTTTTGAGCTATCTGTGATCATTTTCATGAGATGGCCATAAAACAACTTTTGTTCCTTATAAAATTTGCTACAACTTTGATGTAGAAAGTTTTGACATGAAAACATTTTATGAAACACGTTTTAAATGTCTAAGGAAAAGAGGTTTCTAGGGCCTATTTACACAAGTATGACTTAAAGGCATATTTTGGAGAAGTGATCAACATGAACATTGTTCCCAAGGTTAAGTTAAGCATAGATAAACTAATTACCAAGGCATAGAGCACAAACACAAGCATGGTTCACTCAACCATAAGCATAGGAAGCCTATTTAAGCAATTTAAAACACAATTTTGCATAGAATGACATGGCTCAAGATAGATGATGATCATAATATGCTTTGAGTGGATGATGATGCTCATGCTATGCACATGATCAATGCAACCATAACACTGGGGTGTTACAGCCCTCCCCCCTTACAAAAATCTCGTCCCGAGATTTGAAAGCTTACTGATTTTCGAAGAATGTTTTGTAATCTTCTTTTAAATAATCCTCCGTCTCCCAAGTGGCATCTTCCTCCCCGTGGTTACTCCACAACACCTTGTAGAACTTAACCACACGATTACGAGTCTCCCATTCCTTGCGATCAAGAATCGCTACGGGTTTCTCCTCATACACCAGGTCTGACTTCGGCTTGATATCTCGAACTTCCACTCGTTCCTCCGGTACACGAAGGCATTTCTTTAATTGTGATACGTGGAAGACAGGGAAAATAGCTCGAAGCGCAACTGGAAGTTGAACTTTGTACGCCACATTCCCTTTCTTTTCGAGAACCCGATAAGGTCCCACATAACGAGGTGCAAGCTTTCGCTTGACTCCGAACCTTTGTACACCCTTCATCGGAGACACCTTGATATACACATGGTCGCCAACTGAAAACTCAATCGGCTTCCTTCTTTTGTCGGCATAACTTTTCTGACGAGCATGAGCAGCTTCCAGATGTTGCTGGATGGTACGGACTTTCTGCTCTACTTCGTTCACGAAATCGATGCCATAATACCTTCGTTCTCCGGCTTCTACCCAATTCAACGGGGTTCGACACTTCCGACCGTACAGGGCTTCAAATGGAGCCATCTTGATACTCTCCTGATAACTATTGTTGTAGGAGAACTCAGCTAATGGCAACCACTTAACCCAAGAACCTTTTGAAGAGAGAGCACATGCCCTCAACATGTCCTCAAGGATTTGGTTAACCCGTTCAGTTTGACCAGTCGTTTGGGGATGATAAGTAGAGCTACGGACCAAATGAGTACCAATCTGCTCATGTAGACACTCCCAAAAACGAGCAGTGAACTGCGGTCCACGATCTGATACAATAGTTCGAGGCACACCATACTGACGAACAATGTGCTCGAAATACAATTCCGCATATTGATGTGGACGATAGTCAGTTCGGACTGGAATAAATCGAGCAACCTTGGTCAAACGATCTACAATCACCCAGATGGAGTCGTACCCTTAATAGAAATTGGGAGTCCACTGATGAAATCCATGCTGACTTCTTCCCATTTCCAACCAGGAATTGACAAGGGTTGAAGCAAACCAGCTTTCATGTGAACAGCCTTCACACGACAACAATTGTCACAACGAGCGACAAAAGCAGCGATCTCCTTTTTCATCTTTGTCCACCAAAACAAAGGTTTCAGATCCTGATACATCTTGCTACTACCAGGATGGATAGACAATTTGGATGAATGAGCTTCAGATAAGATCTGATTTCGCAGTTCGCGGTCTTTTGGGACCACTAGCCGATCTTTGAACCAAAGGATTCCGTTCTCATCGACCCGGAAATGCTTGGTTTCTTCTTCCTTCATTTTCCTCTTTATATGGTGGATGCCTTTATCTGATTGCTTCAATTCGATGACTCGATTGCGAAGAGTACTCTCTAGAGAAATCTGGTGGAGCACAAGTGGATGCATAAGATGTGACAACAATGGATCTTCCACTTGGATTGAGTGACAGTGCGCTTTCCGACTCAAAGCATCCGCAACCACGTTTGCCTTGCCCGGATGATAGTGCACTTGTAGATTATAATCTTTAATCAACTCAAGCCACCTTCGCTGCCGCATGTTCAGTTCAGGTTGGGTGAAGATATACTTGAGGCTCTTATGATCGGTGTAGATATTACAGAGATTACCCAGCAAATAATGCCTCCAGATTTTCAAAGCATGAACAACTGCTGCCAATTCTAAATCATGAGTAGGGTAATTGACCTCATGTTTTCGAAGTTGGCGTGAGGCATACGCGATTACGTGACCTTCCTGCATCAACACGCAGCCTAGACCAATGCCTGACGCGTCACAAAAGACATCGAAGGGCTTCTCGATATCAGGTTGAGCTAGTACAGGAGTTGATGTCAGCAATGTCCTCAACTTGTGGAATGCCTCTTCACATTCAGGCGTCCACAAAAACTTCTCATCTTTCTGAAGTAGACGAGTCATAGGCTTGGATATTTTGGAGAATTCAGGAATGAATCGACGATAATATCCAGCCAGACCAAGAAAACTCCGAACCTCGTGTACCGAAGTTGGAACTTTCAAATCCAGCACTTCTTGCACCTTGGCTGGATCCACCGATATGCCTTCTTCAGATAAGACATGGCCCAAGAAAGGTACTTTCTTCAGCCAAAACTTGCATTTGCTAAACTTGGCATAAAGCTGATGTTCGCGCAAACGCGACAACACTATACGCAGATGTTCTGCATGCTCCTCTTCATTGCAGGAATATACCAAGATATCATCAATGAAGACCACCACAAACTTGTCCAATTCGGGCATGAACACCGAATTCATGAGATACATGAAGTGAGCAGGTGCATTTGTAAGACCGAAGGACATGACGAGATACTCATACAACCCATACCTCGTCGAGAAAGCTGTCTTAGGTACATCTTCAGGACGGATCTTGATCTGATGGTACCCAGATCGCAAGTCAATCTTGGAGAATACCTTGGCTTTAGACAACTGATCAAACAAGATATCAATGCGAGGAAGAGGGTATTTATTCTTGATGGTCACCGCATTTAGGGAACGATAGTCCACACACATGCGCAACGATTTATCCTTCTTCTTCACAAAGATAGCCGGACAACCCCACGGAGACGAACTAGGACGGATAAGACCCTTCTTCAACAACTCATTCAGTTGGGTCTTAAGCTCAGCTAATTCATTGGGTGGCATTCTATAAGGTCTTCTAGAGATAGGAGCGGTACCGGGAATCAATTCAATTTTGAACTCCACATCCCGATCTGGAGGAAGCCCGGGTAAATCATCAGGAAACACGTCCAGAAACTCACACACCACCAGAATGTCCTGAATAGCCTTAGATGTAACTGCATTCACAGTGTTACGGATTTGAATATCCCGAGGGAGTTGCACTAGAAATGCCTCCTTGGTGTTTGGGTCTTTCAACATCACTACACGAGTGGTGGTGTCGATAAGAACTCCATTGCCACTCATCCACTTCATCCCCAGAATTACATCTATGCCCACACTGGGTAAAACAACCAAATCAGCAAGAAACTGATGGCCTCCTATTTCTAGAGTTGCCCCCAAAACCACTTGATTGGTGGAAATATCATTTCCCGCAGCACTAATACAATAACTGCCCTTATCAAGTGTAATTGCCTTGATGCTATGCTTAGACACAAATTCAGAACTCACAAAGGAATGCGATGCTCCAGAATCAAAAAGCACAAGTGCATCTTGTTGATTAACCAGAAACTTACCAGCCGTGACTACCTCACCAACAGGAATTGCTTCCACAGTGGTGTAGTGAACACGCCCCTGGCGGACGTTCCCCTGGTTGACTTTCTTCGGCGGGTAAGGACAGTTACTCTGCCAATGCCTGGTCTGATTGCAATTCCAGCACGGACGGTTGGCAGGTGGAGTCTTGGCATAGTTGGGACCCGTGTTGCCCCTAGGAAGAGCAATAGAGTACCCCTTGCGGAAACCCGTCTTCACCTGATTCTTCTTCACCGGAGGGCGGTACCGCTGGTTAGGCGTTGGAGCACAGAACGGTGGCCTAACTGCCACTGGAGCCTTGGACTGAGATGACCCTGCCCCGGCCTCAAAAGCCCTCTTGCGAGTCTTGGTCGCAGTGTACACAGTGTTATAGTTCTCTTGGGTGAGAGCATCACTGACAAACTCATTGAAAGTTGCACACTTAGTGCGGCCCATAGTCTTCAGCAACTTGGGACCCAAACCCCACTTGAAACTAGCAATCTTTTTCGTCTCAGTGTTCACAAACTCAGGAGCATATCTAGAAAAATGATTGAAAGCATGCAAATACTCCTTCAAAGTTTTGTTACCCTGAGTCAACTGCATAAACTCAGTATGCTTCATCTCCATGACACCAGGAGGAATGAAATGCCCTTTAAAAGCATCACGGAAAAGATTCCAGTCAAGCAACGTGTCGGCTGGAAGAGCTTCTTGATACTGATTCCACCAGATGCCTGCTGGGCCCTGCAGTTGATGAGCTACATACTCTGCCTTCAAACCTTCAGTCAACCGAAGCAAACGGAACTTTTGTTCCACCGTGTTCAGCCATTCTTCAGCTTGAAGGGGTTCTTCAGCTTCTCTGAAAGGTGGGGGCTTGGTATCCATGAAGTCCTTGAAGCTACTGTACTGGTTAGGAGCTGGCCCTTCATGTGCATTACGACCACCCTGATTCACCATCCGATTGATGGTCTCAGTGAGCATCCTCTGAATGTCCACCATCATTTGCATTAACTCAGCAGGATTGGGTGGTGGAGGAGGAGGAGGTGGGTTCATGTTTGCACGCTGTTCCGCACCTCGGGTGCCACGAGACATCTGAAAAGACACAGTCAGTGAGCATTGATGATGACAAGATTTGCCGCAGAAGAACTTATATTTATGCCTGAAAGTATTCGAGAGAATAGCTTTACAGAAAAGGCACAATAATTCAATTCCACAAAACAACATCACCAATCCAACACATGACAGAGATATCCGCAATATGCACCACAACGAAAACATCGTCATAACATAACAAACATGTTAAGATTGCACATTGGGTCCATAAAGTTATTACACCATCACAGTACATGCCATGAGTCAAGGTCAAAGTTCCAGATTACAACATGGTTACAAAAGCACCACTACTGACTGGCATACTACAAAAGATCCTCACAAAACACTACTCCCTACACTCCAGGCTCGTCGTCCGAGTCAGCGTCGAAGATCGCCTCTCCATCCTCGTCGCTAACCGGCTCAAGCTCCTCGTCCTCCACATCCTCGTGCAAAGGTGGTGCAGCCGCCACTGGTCCATCGACCTCCATACCATCATCATCGGCCACAATCACCTGAGGTCCCACCTCTGGATACACGGGTATAGGGCGAGGAATAGGATGTAGCAAGTTGTTGAGACGGTGAATCTCCACAAGACCAGCCTCAATCTAATCCTGCAGATAGTTCTCCCGCTCAAGAGACTGAACTCGGTGCATCTCCCATGCCCGGCGCCTATTCTCCGACACGCGGAGTGCAGTGTCCCTCTCATGAGTGATCTGCACCAAGCGCTCCTGCACTGTCTCCTTCTCTCTAGCTAACTGACTCACCTGATCCTGCTTATGATCTCTCTCTCTAATGGCCTTCACCCACTGCTGCCTACGGTACTCCGCAATGTCTTCCCAGTCATTGCGGTCCTTCTGAGCTTGCTCCAGGAGTCTAGCTTGCTTGCGAAACTTGCGGGCACGCTTTTCGGCCTTCCGTTGCATCTCCTGAGCCTGGCGAATGGCCACCATCACCTGTGCATAGGTGTTCTCTCGCTGACTGATCAGCTTGAGCACAGCCATCATAGCACTCATAGAAGGACTAGAACTCTCAGCCCTCTCTCTCCCCTGCCTCGAACCAAAGCATAACCATCAGCCTGTTTCCGCTCCGCTGCTGTTGGGTCAGCACGGGGAATGGAGGCCGCTGGTCCTCCTGTCAGCTCATCACCACACCTCTGACAGATATCGAGCAGGATAGTCTGGGCTGCAACCTGAGCTGCCTCCCACGGAGTCTGCCCATCTGAACTACAAGTCCAGCCTGCCCATGCAGGCTTGTCCCCATATGGAGGGACAACTCTCTGCACAACAAACCACTGTTTCCCTCCTGTGCTCTCCAACTCCCACCAAGAAAACTGAGGTGGCTCAGTATACCCGACAGACTGAAGCACCCTCCAGAGCAAAGTAGGAGTGCCAAACTCGCTCAAGAAAGTGTCACTGGGACGGGGTGAAGCGGGTGCGTCCATCTGTGGAAAGGAATAGGAATACCATGGGTAAAAGAGGATTAGTTTAAGCAACATTTATTTAATTAAAAGGGACGACATTGTAAGGGAAGGAGTAGACAGAATGTATGTATGAATGCGACATGATGCATGCACGAACCGTACGTCCTCACAAACTTAGAAAATTAATATTCTAACGGATATACGGTGGCATACATTCGTCTCTCGATATGATAACTATCGATTTACACGTGCGCTGTTAGAGTACCTGCAGAAAACTTCATTTCAGCCCAACAATTCCCAATATATCACTCAAGAAAGCAGTAAACTAAGTGCACATTGCTTGGACATGCCCAACATGCACAAACAATGACACCACAGCTACCCGAGAAATTAAATGCTCCCCAGTTAAGTTTCTTTCGCGGTTCCATGGTTTTGACATGTAACCACTCCAGAAAACCACCGCGAACACTCCCGTAGACCGCCGTTTGGACGATCATGCTCACCAAAGCGTAGGTGCGACGTTGCATTATTTAAATCTAGCGACATATGTGGCTAATTCACATATGAAGGCTACCTCCACCATTAGACCACAGGGTAGCATAGTGGGGTCATCACACATCCATACCTGAGTACTGCCGGAGATGCATAAATAAAAACCCCCCAAGTCAGTACTTAAATAGCCACCTATAGTCCTTATGTGGGCAAGGAGGATTCGACCACTGGCATAACTTAAATATTGATTTACACCATTTCATTTTAAAAACTCTTTTGTTTTTAAATACACAAACGCTGCATTTATAATGCTGAACCTGCTCCGATGCCAGTTGTCACAGAACCGACCAAATTATAAGAGTTCAAGTGTAGAAACGATCGACAAGCAATCAAGTTTCCAAACTTGAGCCCATATAATCCCGGTAGTCAATTGAAATCACGAAGGACTTCAAACCAACTCGCAACAAACCAAGATCGTAATAGTTCAACATAAACACAACGAATGTTACATAGTCATTCATTGCCGTCGAAGCGGCACCACATCGGAGTTATTAAGTTATTACAACACAAGTTCGAAGTAGCGGAAGCAAAATAATTACACACACTTGTTCAAAGCTCAGTTCACAAGTTTTTGGTTATTGCCAGAGTCTACACCATCCTTCTAAAAGCAACAGGTACGAGGTTGTTAGAGAACCGTGCCCAACGGTTAGTCCTCATCCCCAGCGGGATGGAGACAGCTCTTGTAGAAACCGTCATAAAAGATGTCATCTGCAACAAGTGGGAATAAACCCTGAGTACGAGAATGTACTCAGCTAGACTTACCCGTCTAGAAAAACATAAAAGACACCAAGGATCATGCAAGGCTAAGATATAAAAGTAGAGCTGGTTGACTCGACATTTTGCCAAAAGCCTTTATTAAGACTACTCAATGTAAGAGCATCATATTTAATTATCATCAGCCTACCACTAGATTAGCACCTGTACTACAACACATCACTTGATTATTACAAGCAATAATAACCATATCAAGTTCATCATATGTTCTTCTTGCTATCATCATTATCATGAACCAAGTTCATTAGTGGATGCTACGTTTGCCGCTGCTCTGTCAAGTTCTCACTGACCGGGAGAGACGGCGATTCGAATCGAATTCCTATCCAGCTGGAGGGTTATTCCTAGCACTCACCCAAGCATCCCCCGTCGGAGAGCCAACGGGTCACCTTTGGTACAACTCAGGAATCGCGGCTCCGATCAGCGCCGCACTCCCAGGGCTACCACTCTGCCAGGGAGGTCAGGAATTTTAACTCACCTGCCTTTGGGCTTACGCCAATGGTCCCCCGCACACCACACTTCCTCCGGTAGTGTGCACTTTATACTTGCCGGTCTTCCGGCCTGAGTCATACTACTCGGCTTCGTGGTCGGAACGAGTTATCCGGCCAACTAAGTGTCAGGCAAGCGTTCAACATGACAAGAGGATGTACAACGATCGGTCCTTAGCTGCCACAGACGGAGTTACTACAATCTTGCAAATCTCCGCCCGGCTTAAGTCAAATTAATCAGGTTCCAGCCACGATAGCACATATAGACCATCGCGATCCGACATAACCCTATATCGCGCAGGTGACAGGAAATCACCCGACTTCTACCGTTTAAGCATGGCTAAGCTGCTACTCGATCCTAACTCTACAACCAGGGTGTGGTGAGTTATCTGGACAAGGATGGAGTAAAATGCAGCAAAGGTTTCATCACAACTCCTATACTTAATGCACCAATAGATATAACAAATTAAGTAAACTTTCAAAAGTAAAGGGAGGCTTAGAATGCTCCGGGGCTTGCCTTTCACGAACGATGCTGGCTCGTGACTTGGGCACTCAACCTCTTCTTCTGGCTCCTCGGGTCCGACTTGCTGGACCTCCACCTCCTCGCTGCCCTCCTGGCCTTTGGGATTCGATTGTAGATCGAAGGAAACTGCCACGTCCGGTGCACCTATTGCATGCTCGGTGAATAAGAAGGTGTGCATACAAAAGAATGAATGCTTGACAACATAAGTAACTCACTGGACACTCATTTACGGAGTACCCCACTATAACAAGTTCTCACAAGTTAATAAGTTACCCTAACCAAAACCTTCCATGCTACTAAAACAGCAAGCAACATAAAGCTGAAGTAGCTCAGTAAACAGATCATAACTAGTGCTAGGCAGATCCAACACACACGAGTGAGGACATTCTAGAAAGCTTATGAAATTGTCTACAAATCATCTTTGAACATCACAGCAAGATTCATATATTAAACCAGTCATTTAAACAAAGTTCCAGGTTCTGTCCCAGAAAAACAGAGAGCACCTATTTCTGGAACCCAACTTGGAACAGCTATAACTTTTAAACTACTAGGCCAAATGATCCCAAATTTAAAACACAGCTAGCTCAATAAGTCGACAACAACTTTGATTTAGACAAGTTGCCCAGAAAACCAAATTATCATTAAGCAAAAGTTAAATTGCTCCCTTGCTGTCCAGAACAGCCTTTAACCCTATAATTAATTATTTGATGGCATAACCAAAACATAAACCATGCCAACCACATGGCTTATGAGCATAAGCAAATCACCAGGTTACCAAAACACTAGATGATAACCTTCAAACATTTACTTAACAAGGCATTTATTAATTAATTCTAGAAAAGAGCATAATTACAAAATACTAGCCAAGGTGCTCAGAAAAATCTACAAAAATTACAGAAACACAAGGATAGCATCAAAGCATCACCATAAAAATTTCAGAGCAATTGCACATACCAAATTAAAGATATGCATTTAACATTTAACTAGGTGCTTATTTCATAAATTGGAAAACATGACTTATATGGTGCCAAACAACAGATTTCAGATTATTTACACATGAGGAATGCCATAAACAGGTTTACTACCAAAGTAAAGCACCAGCATAAGTACCAATTATTTTATATAATTTAATCAAGGAAACAAGCCACATTTCAATCATAAATTACATATCAAAGTTACATTACTCCAAAAATCATGAAATATTTATCATAGCATTCTAGTATCACACAGAGGCTACTACAAAATTTTCATGGCAAACTAAGCAGTATAACCAGAGATGTGAATTTATTCATGAACAACAAGATTAAATCCTTAATAAATATTTTCCCAAAAAACATGGTTCATTTTGTATTTTTATTAAAAACTAGCCATCTCAAGAAATACCACAAAATTGGTTTCACAATTTTTGGATCTCAGAAACAGGAGATATGATTTTTGCAAGAAAGCCAAAAATCAGGATTTTGAATAAAAGAAAAGGAGGGAAAGAGGTAACACTGACAGTGGACCCCAGCTGTCAGGTTCTTCTTCCTCACGGCCGAGGCGACTTTCGCCGGCGATTTCTCCACGACGGCGAGGTCTCCGGCCAAACCAAGGGCACCAACGTGATCCCCAGACTCTAGCGACTCGATTGACCCCCTTTTCCCGACGGCGGAGCCACCGGAAGGGGCTCACCGTCGACGATGGCGGCTCGGCGGAGGTGCTCGACATTACGCCGGAGCCCTCAGGCCGGTAGAGCGTGACCTAAGACCTTCTACAGCACCAGCAAACTACGGCGAAGCTTCCTAGGTACGCGGCTTGGCTTGAAACCTCGTGGAACACGCTGGCCACGAGAGCACCCATCTCCGGCGGAAACACGGCGGCGCTGCGCATCGTGTCTGGCGACGGAGAGCTCGGTAGAGCGTCCACAAAGTGGCGCAAACGCAAGCTAGGAACCTAAGCAACCTCTAGGACCTAACCAGAGACGACGAGAGGCTTCACAGGGCTCGGCATTGGGCTCGCCGGAAAAGATGGTCATGGCGACCCGATTTGGGGAAAGAAAGGAATGGCGGCTCACCGGTGGATTTCTCGGCGAGATGATGGGTGGATATTGGAGAGCGGTTCATGGCAAAGCTTTGGGTGAAGTTTGGTGAGCAATGGCGCAGTAAGGAACGCGCGCGAGCTCGCCGGAGTACGCTCGCGACGGAGAGCTCACGACGGCCGCGTTTCTGGCGAGAGGAGCGAGGCAGAGCGGAAGTGGACGCGTCCACTCTGCTCGGGGCGTCGCCGTGGACATCATGCGCGCGCTGGGAGCTGACGAGCGGGGCCATCGCCGGCGTACGGGCGACATCTGGCGGACAGGTTAGGAGCTGACGAGCGGGGCCATCGCTGGGAGTCGACGATTAGCTCCCAAACCAGAGCGAGTTAGGAGATGGCGTAGTTGACAAAGTTGGAGTACTAGCCGAGATCTACAACTTTGTCAACTGGAGCAAGAGCTAGATCTGCCTGGATTGAGAGTTATAAAGTTTTCAAAATCGATCGAGCAAACTGGTTTCGTTCCAAGACTTAGAAAATTTTCCAAGTGTTGGAAACAGCCCCAAATTTGCCTTTTGGGTCACATTTGAGCTATCTGTGATAATTTTCATGAGATGGCCATAAAACAACATGTGTTCCTTATAAAATTTGCTACAACTTTGATGTAGAAAGTTTTGACATGCAAACATTTTATGAAACACTTTTTAAAAGTCTAAGGAAAAGAGGTTTCTAGGGCCTATTTACACAAGTATGACTTAAAGGCATATTTTGGAGAAGTGATCAACATGAACATTGTTCCCAAGGTTAAGTTAAGCATAGATAAACTAATTACCAAGGCATAGAGCACAAACACAAGCATGGTTCACTCAACCATAAGCATAGGAAGCCTATTTAAGCAATTTAAAACACAATTTTGCATAGAATGACATGGCTCAAGATAGATGATGATCATGATATGCTTTGAGTGGATGATGATGCTCATGCTATGCACATGATCAATGCAACCATAACACTGGGGTGTTACATGTTCCATGCAAACCGTGCACCTATCTTGCATCAAGATTACAACTATCTCCAAAAAGACAGAACAAAGATTCCACTTGAGCCTCTTCACCAAGGAGTACCATCGTGTGGATCCAAAATTGTTTCTTAGCCTATGGTGAATTAGGCACAAACCGTCTACCTATCTTGCACCGAAACTAACACTATCTCCAAAGAGATCGAAGTGAGATTCTATATGACACACGTCATCTAGGAGTTCTATTGCGTGCTTCCAATTATATTTCGAAGCATATGGTACGTTCCATGCAATTCGTGCACCTATATTGCATCAAGATTAGCACTATCTCCAAACAAAAGCAAACTGAGCTTCCACTTGAGCCCCTTTACCTAGGAGTATCTTCGGGTGCTTCCATTATGGTTTCTGAGCCTTTGGTGCATTATGCACAAACCATGCACCAATCTTGCACCTAAACTAACACTATATCCAAACAGATTGAAGCAAGATTCCATATGACACACATGATTTAGCAGTTCTATCGGGTGCGTCCAAATTAATTTCTGAGAATATGCTACGCTCCATGCAAACCGTACACCTATCTTTCATCAAGATTAGCACTATCTCCAAACAGACCAAAACGAGCTTTCACTTGAGCCTCTTCACCTAGGAGTACCATCAGGAACTTCCACATCGATTTCTGAGCCTATGGTGCACTGGGCACAAACCATATCTTGCACCAAAACTAATACAATCTCCAACTGGACCGAAGCGAGATTCCATATGATACACTTCATCTAGTAGTTCCATCGGGTGCATCTATAGTTCCATCGGGTTTGTCCAAATTGATTTCTGAGCATATGGTATGTTCCATGCAAACCGTGCACCTATCTTGCATCAAGATTACAACTATCTCCAAAAAGACAGAACAAAGATTCCACTTGAGCCTCTTCACCAAGGAGTGCCATCGTGTGCATCCAAAATTGTTTCTTAGCCTATGGTGCATTAGGCACAAACCGTCTACCTATCTTGCACCGAAACTAACACTATCTCCAAAGAGACCGAAGTGAGATTCTATATGACACACGTCATCTAGGAGTTCTATTGCGTGCTTCAAATTATATTTCGAAGCATATGGTACGTTCCATGCAATTCGTGCACCTATATTGCATCAAGATTAGCACTATCTCCAAACAAAAGCAAACTGAGCTTCCACTTGAGCCCCTTTACCCAGGAGTATCATCGGGTGCATCCAAAATGGTATCTTTGCCTATGATGCATTAGGCTCAAACTGTGTACCTATCTTGCACCAAAACTAACTCTGTCTCCAAACAGACCGAAGCGAGATTCCACATGACACATGTCATCTAGGAGTACTATTGGGGTGCGTCCAAATGGATTTCTTAGCATATGGTATGTTCCATGCAAACCGTGGACCTATCTTGCATCAAGATTAGCACTATCTCCAAACAGATCAAACCGACCTTCCACTTGAGCCTCGTCACCTAGGATTATCATTGGGTGCTTCCATAATGGTTTCTGAGCCTATGGTGCATTATGCGCAAACCACGCACCAATCTTGCACCTAAACTAACACTGTCTCCAAACAGATTGAAGCGAGATTCCATATGACACACATGATCTAGGAGTTCTATCGGGTGCGTCCAAATTGATTTCTGAGAATGTGGTACATTCCATGCAAACCATACACCTATCTTTCATCAAGATTAGCACTATCTCCAAATAGACCGAACCGAACTTTCACTTGAGCCTCTTCACCTAGGAGTACCATCGGGAACTTCCACAATGATTTTTTAGCCTATGGTGCACTAGGCACAAACCATGCAACTATCTTCCACCGAAACTAATACTATCTCCAACTGGACCGAGTCGAGATTCCATATGATACACTTCCTCTAGTAGTTCCATTGGGTGCATCTACAGTTCCATCAGGTTTGTCCAAATTGATTTCTGAGCATATGGTACGTTCCATGCAAACCGTGCACCTATCTTGCATCAAGATTAGAACTATCTCCAAACAGACAGAACAAAGATTCCACTTGAGCCTCTTCACCAAGGAGTACCATCGTGTGCGTCCAAAATTGTTTCTTAGCCTATGGTGCATTAGGCACAAACCGTGTACCTATCTTGCACCGAAACTAACACTATCTCCAAAGAGACCGAAGTGAGATTCTATATAACACACGTCAACTAGGAGTTCAATTGGGTGCTTCCAAATATATTTTGAAGCATATGGTACGTTCCATGCAATTCGTGCACCTATCTTGCATCAAGATTAGCACTATCTCCAAACAAAAGCAAACTGAGCTTCCACTTGAGCCCCTTTACCTAGGAGTATCTTCAGGTGCATCCAAAATGGTTTCTTAGCCTATGATGCATTAGGCGCAAACTGTGTACCTATCTTGCACCAAAACTAACTCTGTCTCCATACAGACCAAAGCGAGATTCCATATGACACATGTCATCTTGGAGTTCTATTGGGGTGCGTCCAAATGGATTTCTTAGCATATGGTATGTTCCATGCAAACCGTGCACCTATCTTGCTACAAGATTAGCACTATCTCCAAACAGATCGAACCCACCTTCCACTTGAGCCTCTTCACCTAGGATTATCATCGGGTGCTTCCATTATGGTTTCTGAGCCTTTGGTGCATTATGCACAAACCATGCACCAATCTTGCACCTAAACTAACACTATATCCAAACAGATTGAAGCAAGATTCCATATGACACACATGATTTAGCAGTTCTATCGGGTGCGTCCAAATTAATTTCTGAGAATATGCTACGCTCCATGCAAACCGTACACCTATCTTTCATCAAGATTAGCACTATCTCCAAACAGACCAAAACGAGCTTTCACTTGAGCCTCTTCACCTAGGAGTACCATCAGGAACTTCCACATCGATTTCTGAGCCTATGGTGCACTGGGCACAAACCATATCTTGCACCAAAACTAATACAATCTCCAACTGGACCGAAGCGAGATTCCATATGATACACTTCATCTAGTAGTTCCATCGGGTGCATCTATAGTTCCATCGGGTTTGTCCAAATTGATTTCTGAGCATATGGTATGTTCCATGCAAACCGTGCACCTATCTTGCATCAAGATTACAACTATCTCCAAAAAGACAGAACAAAGATTCCACTTGAGCCTCTTCACCAAGGAGTGCCATCGTGTGCATCCAAAATTGTTTCTTAGCCTATGGTGCATTAGGCACAAACCGTCTACCTATCTTGCACCGAAACTAACACTATCTCCAAAGAGACCGAAGTGAGATTCTATATGACACACGTCATCTAGGAGTTCTATTGCGTGCTTCAAATTATATTTCGAAGCATATGGTACGTTCCATGCAATTCGTGCACCTATATTGCATCAAGATTAGCACTATCTCCAAACAAAAGCAAACTGAGCTTCCACTTGAGCCCCTTTACCCAGGAGTATCATCGGGTGCATCCAAAATGGTATCTTTGCCTATGATGCATTAGGCTCAAACTGTGTACCTATCTTGCACCAAAACTAACTCTGTCTCCAAACAGACCGAAGCGAGATTCCACATGACACATGTCATCTAGGAGTACTATTGGGGTGCGTCCAAATGGATTTCTTAGCATATGGTATGTTCCATGCAAACCGTGGACCTATCTTGCATCAAGATTAGCACTATCTCCAAACAGATCAAACCGACCTTCCACTTGAGCCTCTTCACCTAGGATTATCATTGGGTGCTTCCATAATGGTTTCTGAGCCTATGGTGCATTATGCGCAAACCACGCACCAATCTTGCACCTAAACTAACACTGTCTCCAAACAGATTGAAGCGAGATTCCATATGACACACATGATCTAGGAGTTCTATCGGGTGCGTCCAAATTGATTTCTGAGAATATGGTACATTCCATGCAAACCATACACCTATCTTTCATCAAGATTAGCACTATCTCCAAATAGACCGAACCGAACTTTCACTTGAGCCTCTTCACCTAGGAGTACCATCGGGAACTTCCACAATGATTTTTTAGCCTATGGTGCACTAGGCACAAACCATGCAACTATCTTCCACCGAAACTAATACTATCTCCAACTGGACCGAGTCGAGATTCCATATGATACACTTCCTCTAGTAGTTCCATTGGGTGCATCTACAGTTCCATCAGGTTTGTCCAAATTGATTTCTGAGCATATGGTACGTTCCATGCAAACCGTGCACCTATCTTGCATCAAGATTAGAACTATCTCCAAACAGACAGAACAAAGATTCCACTTGAGCCTCTTCACCAAGGAGTACCATCGTGTGCGTCCAAAATTGTTTCTTAGCCTATGGTGCATTAGGCACAAACCCGTGTACCTATCTTGCACCGAAACTAACACTATCTCCAAAGAGACCGAAGTGAGATTC